>NC_091296.1:46895386-46930386 GCF_038502225.1 Cherax quadricarinatus
TTAGGGATAAAGGTAAACATGAAAATTCATGAATCTTCCATTGGATTGCATAAAAAATATGCTGAACCGGCATTTACAGGAAAGAATAAAGGTCAATAGGTAAGTTCAGAAGACATAATGAAATAAATGAGGCTATAACAGTTCTAACGAAGAGGGTGGCAAGACCGAAAGAGCTAAGGTAGATAGGAGGTGGAGAATAAGGATTTATAGGCCAAAAATTTTTAAGCAACGACATTGGTTTCAGGATGTTTTCAATCATTGATATTACAGTTAGGATTTCTTCAATCATCGACCAGCAATGGTTTTAGATCACGTTTAAAAACATATTTTTCTGACAATTTTGGAGACTTGGATTCAAATCTGAACTTATTTTGCTCACACATGTACAGCTTCTGAGAAACAGGACCCCAAGGTGAATGATTTCATTAAGACATAACTATCATGAGAAGAGATATCAGGAAAGCCTGGCGAATATTTCATGACCGACTACTCCTTAAGGAAAGCCTGACATGTTATATATATATATATATATATATATATATATATATATATATATATATATATATATATATATATATATATATATATATATATATATATTGGGGCCCACCTATGGTGTAAACTGTGGGACCCATAGCGTTGGAGAAGTGGATAAAAAGGCTTCAAGGAAGAATATTTGGATTTCTTCCTGAAACCGTTTGAATATTCCACTTCCCCTACCACCCCATCTTTTCATGTTTTTTTTTACCAATGGGAATATTTTATTACATAATATGGTACAAAAGGTTTAAGAAATATATTGTTATATAAAGGTGGCATATACGGTACATGTTGTTACGTGTGTATCACCGATTATAAGGCGAAAATCTCATCCAGCTCCTCAGAGCTGGGGCGTGTGCCCAAAATACACTAGTCATTACCCCTTTGAACAGTCTCACTGAGCCGCTGGAACAGAAAATTAGCTGCCCTGGGATCCCTAGTTACCCTGATGAGTCTTTTTCCCAGCTCCTTAAGGAATTTAGATACATTCTTTCCCAATGAGCGTAGGGTCTCTGAGCCTATGGGAACAAACATATAATGATGGGCAAGTTCTCCATAATTTCTAGACTTCTGGGACTCCCTGAAGCTGGCAGCTGCCTCTCCTTCCTCCGTGGTGTATTGGAGATATTTATCAGCCAAGGTAGATGCACATGTATAGTCCCACACCACCTGCTTCCCATCTGTCCAGGCTTGAAGGGTGATACCATCTGGACGCTTCTGGCTGCCATCAGATCTGCATAGCTGGGGTGGCTCCCTTACTGCTGGGCATCCGGCTGTTGTGAGGCTCCTCTTGATGTTATTAACCTCATGTCTTGCAATCTCTCCCTCGGATTTACGGCACACAAAACCGTGGTACCCGAATCGGTCTGCTGCTTCACTGCCACAAATACACCTGTGTTCGGCGAGAATAGAGGCGGCAAGTCGAAGGGCAACACCGATGCGGATGGTCTTTGGGTCGAGGCGTGTGCCAAGGCTGGAGTTGGGAACAGCCAACAGAAAATCCCCTGCATGACGGGCTCTCACTGCCAGGAGGCGGGCTTTATCCCTCCCTGACGCACACTGAAGCATTGTTGAGGCTATATTTTCCATTATTGGACCATCCCAGTGCGATTGTTTGTAGTTGTTAGGGGGAGAAGGTCTGGTTTCAGAGCCCGTTAGATTATCCCAGATCATGGCTCCGTCAATGAACTTTTGGACCTGGACTCCAACCTTGTCCCTAAGATGTTCAGGGAGAATCGCTGCTACAAGCCCTCTGGATGCAATACATGAGGACAGAGAAGCAGGTAGCGCAATCTGTGATGACTTGCGAACACCAATGCTTCCTAGTCTGACTGGAAGTGTAGCTTGGTTCCACTGCCCGTCTTCTAGAGTAAGGTTAAGTACTTTCGTAAAAATCTGCCTCAGGATACTGTCATATTCGTGCAGCATAGGGTTATCATGTGAAGGTGCACATCTTAGGAAATATGTCAACCTGGGCAGTCTCAAGCAATTTGTGAGAAGGTACAAAGCATCGTCGGAGTCCAGATTGCCTATTCGTTGTTCCATTCTCCTTAACTTCCAATTTCTTCCTGAGAATTGTGTCAATGACATTGCTTCCCAGAGGTGCTCCTAGCACCTATATATATATATATATATATATATATGTTTGTTCCCATAGGCTCAGAGACCCTTGGCTCATGGGGAAAGAGTGCATCTAAATTCCTTAAGGAGCTGGGAAAAAGACTCATCAGGGTAACTAGGGATCCCAGGGCAGCTAGTTTTCTGTTCCAGCGGCTCAGTGCGGCTGTTCAAAGGGGTAATGCCTGCTGTATTTTGGGCACACGCCCCAGCTCTGAGGAGCTGGATGAGATTTTCGCCTTATAATCGGTGATACACACGTAACAACATGTACCGTATGTGCCACCTTTATATCAATAGTGTATCTCTTGGATCTTCTGTACCATATTATGTAATAAAATATTCCTATTAGTAAATATATATATATATATATATATATATATATATATATATATATATATATATATATATGCAATAAGATCACAGTAAACAGGTGATTTCAAAATATGCAAAACAACCACTCTGAAAGAATAGAGAAATTCCAAGCGCTTTCGTGACTACTCACATTATCAAGCGCTTGGAATTTCTCTATTCTTTCAGAGTGGTTGTTTTGCATATATATATATATATATATATATATATATATATATATATATATATATATATATATATATATATATATATATATATATATATATATATATATTATCACACTGGACGATTCCCACCAAGGCAGGGTGGCCCGAAAAAGAAAAACTTTCACCATCATTCACTCCATCACTGTCCTGCCAGAAGGGTGCTTTACACTACAGTTTTTAAACTGCAACATTAACACCCCTCCTTCAGAGTGCAGGCACTGTACTTCCCATCTCCAGGACTCAAGTCCGGACTGCCGGTTTCCCTGAACCCCTTCATAAATGTTACTTTGCTCACACTCCAACAGCACGTCAAGTATTAAAAACCATTCGTCTCCATTCACTCCTATCAAAGACGCTCACGCACGCCTGCCTCATGGTAAGCGAGAACCACATGACGCTTTAAACCACAAGACCACCCAACCCTACAAGGGCGCAGCCAGCAATGCTAGCTGTTGAACCGCCATCCGAGGGCATACGGAGGTGTGGGAGCTTCTAAGCTAATTTCATTCTCATCCCTGTTTGGTGTACTAGCCTCACAAGCAGCATATATATATTATTGTAACCACGGACGAGTGGTATTGATCAATAACATCACTGCGCTAGCCAAGGATTCGAACCCATGTTGTACTGGCCTGCCTCATGGTAAGCGAGAACCACATGACGCTTTAAACGGTTTAAAGCGTCATGTGGTTATCGCTGGGCGCACGCAGATCTTGCCTACATATTACGTAGCTGCTGCAAGTTTGTCGGCTGCTCATTCATGCTACGAATCTCTCGTTCCACTACGTCCGAACCGTTTATAACAAATTATGATCCCACCATCTGACAGTAGAAGAAATCGCAATAGTGTAGCCTCAGTTTCCTGTTCTTAGCTGATAGGAGAACTCAGTGAGTTGCTCTCCTGTCTCCCATCCTCTTGCAGTCTGGCCATTTTCCTACAAACTCTTATTAACACGGCGTTTGCTCCCACAGAAATGCCTCTCACTGGATTTTTTTTCACAGTATTCTCCGTAAACTTTAGAGAATGCCCATAAAAATCCCTGGAGATCCAGAATTCCCAAGATACTCAAACCACCGCATCTGGTACCAATAATCATTTCCCAGTCAGTATCACTTAAATCATATTTTTCCTTCATTCTGACGTTTGGTCTGAGCAACTGAACCTCTTGACAATTTCTGCAAGCTTTTAGGAACTGAGGTGTTATCTCGTGATTGGCGGATTAGAAATCTGAATTAAGTAACTGATGTACTTAATAAAGTGACCACTGAGTGCATGTGATTCTTCAGCCTTTGATATCTAAAAATATAGGTCATAAGATTTCAAGAAAATTCTACATGACAGGAACTAAATAAGCTAGAGATAAGCGATCAGCGTATCAAAGTTGCCTTAAAACGGCCAATCTGGTTTCTGAACAGCATAAAATGTTATATTTGGTTGGATATTGAAATTAGTCCTAGATCATTGAAATATTAATATGAGTGGGTATACAAATACTCAGATAGTTATATTATAACTTTAAATTCTGAGGAGATGGAGGTAGAGAGGATTGGTTAATGGAGGGGATAGAGTGGTGGGTATGGAAAGGAGTACATGGCCGGGAAAGGAAGGGAGGAAGGGACTATATTGGTGAAGAGAAGGGAACAAAGGATTGGAACTAGAATGAAGACAGGAACCTTAAAGACAGGAACAGGGAGGTGAATATAAAATTAGACGTGCGGGGTAGTGAAGGTGTAGTGGGGTATAAAATGTAGGATCAGAGGTATGGGTGTGTGTGTGTGTGTGTGTGTGTGTGTGTGTGTGTGTGTGTGTGTGTGTGTGTGTGTGTGTGTGTGTGTAAAGAAGGTTGTAGAGGTACAGGAAAGGGAAGGGTTAAGATGTGGAGAAGGAAGAGGTAGCGAAATAGAGAATGAAAGAAGAATATAGTGGAAAAGAGATGGAAGAAAGAGGGGAGGAAGACGGGTATTAAGAGGGACAGAAAGGATGAAAGCAGATGAATTAGGAAGAAAATGAACGTACAGGAAAAGAAAAGGAAAGGGATGGAGAATGAAAGTAAGGCAAAGAAGAAAAGGAATCCGGCAACTACGACGAAATGTCAAAAGTTTTAATTGGGTAGATTAGAGCAGCAAGGGATGATTCAGACGAAGATGGCTTAGTATGCAGGGAGGACAAACATATGAAGTTGTTGTGGTATACAAAGATATTATACACATGAAGATGGCTTAGTATAAGGAGAGAACATGTAAATGAAGATGGTGTTGAGCAAGACGGTATTATGCGCACGAAGATAGCTTAGTACGTGAAGAAATTAAACTCATGACGACGTCTCAGTACGCAGAGAGAAGATACTTATGAATATGGCTTAGTATACAGAAAGGACATACACAAGAGGAAGGTTCATATCTCTCTCTCTCACACACACACACACACACACACACACACACACACACACACACACACACACACACACACACACACACACACACACACACTAGGCAGATCTGAGGAGCACATCAACCAAATAACTGCTGCAGCGTACAGGCGCCTGGCAAACCGAAGAACAGCATTCCGACATCTTAATAAGGAATTGTTCAGGACCCTGTACACTGTGTAGTTAGGCCCATTTTGGAGTATGCGGCACCAGTTTGGAACCCACACCTAGCCAAGCATGTAAGGAAACTAGAGGAAGTGCAAAGGTTTGCAAGAAGACTAATCGCGGAGCTAAGGGCTATGTCCCAGGAGGAGAGGTTAAGGGAAATCGACCTGTCGACACTGGAAGACAGGAGTGATAGGGATAATATGATAACAATATATAAAATACTGAGAGGAATTAACAAGATGAACAGAGACAGAATGTTCTGAGATGGGACACAGCAACAAGGGGTCAGAGTTGGAAGTTGAAGACTCAGATGAATCACAGGGATGTTAGGAAGTATTTCTTCAGCCACGGAGTTTTCAGAAGTGGAATAGTCTGGGAAGTGATGTAGTGGAGGCAGGATCCATACATAACTCTAAGAAGAGGTATGATAAAGCTCATGGTGCAGGAAGAGTGACCTAGTGAAGAGGCGGGGCCAGGAGCTGTGAATCGACCCCTGCAGCCACAACTTTTTGAATACACTACCATCAACACAACACAGAAAACCAAAGAAGGCAAAAAATTTTTTTTTTAAATTTCTGCTTCATGCTAAGAAATGAGAATGGAATGAATAAAGAGTCAAAGGACAGGTAGCATTATTAGAAAGAAGCAAATAGAGCTTCTTGGAAATAATATATAGCAGTGAGAACAATGACCAGGTAGTTAGCGTCAATACAAACGATGAACCCACAGTAGAAGTGATTGAACTGCCTTTTGCAAGTGAACCTGGAAATGAGAGAGAGAGAGAGAGAGAGAGAGAGAGAGAGAGAGAGAGAGAGAGAGAGAGAGAGAGAGAGAGAGAGAGCGTGAAACAAGATTTTATGCCACAAGACGGGCAGAAAGCAGCAACTTCACTCTGGCTGTACACTTCTCCAGAACATCACTCCATCTGAGATTATATATACATATTCGTACAGCATAATGATGTCAACGAGATCAAATGAAAATGCTGGCCCACAGATGGCTCTAATTTCATCCTGTTCCCTACTTGTATGTCTCATAACAATAAAAATGCTTTCAAATGAGCTGATGTAGGTAATAGCTCTTAGCTTGCCAATAAAGTAAGGAATCCTTAACCTGTAAATAGCTTGTCAATAAAGCTAGGGATCCTTAACCTTGTCAAACCCTGTGTAAGAGAGAGAGAGAGAGAGAGAGAGAGGAAGCGAGAGAGAGAGGAAGCGAGAGAGAGAGGAAGCGAGAGAGAGAGGAAGCGAGAGAGAGAGAGAGAGAGAGAGAGAGAGAGAGAGAGAGAGAGAGAGAGAGAGAGAGGGAGCGAGAGAGAGAGAGAGGGAGAGAGAGAGAGAGAGAAGAAGCGAGAGAGAGAGAGAAGAAGCGAGAGAGAGAGAGGAAGCGTGAGAGAGAGAGGAAGCGAGAGAGAGGAAGCGAGAGAAAGCGAGAGAAAGCGAGCGAGAGAAGAGTGAATTATTCGCGGATAGCACAATGTGTGACTGCATCCAACGTCTACTCTCCGACTCCTGCCGGCGGACTCCTGCCGCCCGATTCCTAATATCCGACTCCTAATATCCGACTCCTGCCGTCCTACCCCTGCCTCCTACTCCTGTCAACCCCACTCCTCTTAAAACTGGTTTCTCTTAAGCAAAGAAAAGGAAACAGTTCGCGTGCTGCCACCTCAGTTTGAAGTGAAAGCTGACAGCATAAAATAAATACAAAATATATATAGCCATATATTCTCTGCACTATACATATCTGTTTTCTACAAACATTCTTCATTGATATTTACCGATAGTAAATTAGGTTGTAGCTCACATCCGCCGCCAACAAGAAAAACAAATTCATAAAATCCAGAAGTTTACCCGTCTCTGGCGCATCTCCACCAGTCTTCGGACACTGTTATCCATGTTTCGTTTCTTAATTCTCATTAAGGTCATATATCACAAGTCAAGAAAAATTTACTCCCAAAAAAATAGGTGTGAAAAGTAAACTTCCAGTAAATGTATGAACAATAATGGTCACGAGTGTGCTTACATCAGGGGGAACATGTCCATTGGTACTGGGCACCTGATGTATTAAGTACTGATGGCCGAGTGAGCTAACGTGTTTCGGAATTTTGGTGGGCTTCCCAATGTACGTGCTAAAATATATGAGGGTGGGAGGTTGATTCCCAGACTGTCACAGTATTATACTGTATAATTATATATATATATATATAATATATATATATATATATATATATATAATATATATATATATATATATATATATATATATATATATAAATTGGTTGTAGGTTGGTAGACAGCAACCACCCAGGGAGGTACTACCGTCCTGCCAAGTGAGTGTAAAATGAAAGCGTGTAATTGTTTTACATGATGGTAGGATTGCTGGTGTCTTTTGTCTGTCTCATAAATATGCAAGATTACAGGTACGTCTTGCTACTTCTACTTACACTTAGGTCACACTACACATACATGTACACGTTTATTTATACACACTCATCTGAGTTTTCTTTGATTTTATCTTAATAGTTCTTGGTCTTATTACTTTTCCTTTTATATCCATGGGGAAGTGGAATAAGAATCTTTCCTCCGTAAGCCATGCGTGTTGTAAAAGTCAACTAAAATGCCGGGAACAATGGGCTAGTAACCCCTTTTCCTGTGAAGATTACTAAAAAGAATAAGAAGAAGAAAATTGTCAAAGTGGGAAGTCTGAATGTGCGTGGATGTTGTGCAGATGATCAGAAAGAGATGATTGTGGATGCTACGAATGAGAAGAAACTGGATGTCCTGGCTTTAAGTGAAACAAAGCTGAAGGGGGTGGGAGAGTTTCAATGGAGAGGAATAAATGGGATTAGGTCAGGGGTTTCAAATAGAGTTAGAGCTAAAGAAGGAGTAGCAATAATGTTGAAGGATAAGCTATGGCAGGAAAAGAGGGACTACAAATGCATAAATTCAAGGATTATGTGGAGTAAAATAAAGATTGGATGTGAAAAGTGGGTTATAGTAAGCGTGTATGCACCTGGAGAAGAGAGAAGTGTAGAGGAGAGAGAGAGATTCTGGGAAATGTTGAGTGAATGCGTGGGGAGTTTTGAATCAAGCGTGAGAGTAGTGGTGGTTGGGGATTTCAATGCTAAAGTGGGTAAAAATGTTATGGAGGGAGTAATATGTAAATTTGGGGTGCCAGGGGTAAATGTAAATGGGGAGCCTTTAATTGAGCTATGTGTAGAAAGAAAATTGGTAATAAGTAATACATATTTTATGAAAAAGAGGATAAATAAATATACAAGGTATGATGTAGCACGTAATGAAAGTTGTTTGTTAGATTATGTATTGGTGGATAAAAGATTGATGGGTAGGCTCCAGGATGTACATGTTTATAGAGGGGCAACTGATATATCAGATCATTATTTAGTTGTAGCTACAGTTAGAGTAAGAGGTAGATGGGAAAAGAGGAAGGTGGCAACAACAAGAAAGAGGGAGGTGAAAGTGTATTAACTAAGGGAGGAGGAAGTTCGGGCGAGATATAAGCGACTATTGGCAGAAAGGTGGGCTAGTGCAAAGATGAGTAGTGGGGGGGTTGAAGAGGGTTGGAATAGTTTAAAAATGCAGTATTAGAATGTGGGGCAGAAGTTTGTGGTTATAGGAGGGTGGGGGCAGGAGGAAAGAGGAGTGATTGGTGGAATGATGAAGTAAAGGGTGTGATAAAAGAGAAAAAGGTAGCTTACGAGAGGTTTTTACAAAGCAGAAGTGTTATAAGAAGAGCAGAGTATATGGAGAGTAAAAGAAAGGTGAAGAGAGTGGTGAGAGAGTGCAAAAGGAGAGCAGATGAAAGAGTGGGAGAGGCACTGTCAAAAAATTTTAATGAAAATTAGAAAAAATTTTGGAGTTAAATAAGTTAAGAAAGCCTAGGGAAAGTATGGATTTGTCCGTTAAAAACAGAGTAGGGGAGTAAGTAGATGGGGAGAGGGAGGTATTAGGTAGATGGCGAGAATATTTTGAGGAACTTTTAAATGTTGAGGAAGAAAGGGAGGTGGTAATTTCATGCACTGGTCAGGGAGGTATACCATCTTTTAGGAGTGAAGAAGAGCAGAATGTAAGTGTGGTGGAGGTACGTGAACCATTACGTAGAATGAAAGGGGGTAAAGCAGCTGGAACTGGTGGGATCATGACAGAAATGTTAAAAGCAGGAGGGGATATAGTGTTGGAGTGGTTGGTACTTTTGTTTAATAAATGTATGAAAGAGGGGAAGGTACCTAGGGATTGGCGGAGAGCATGTATAGTCCCTTTATATAAAGGGAAAGGGGACAAAAGAGATTGTAAAAATTATAGAGGAATAAGTTTACTGAGTATACCAGGAAAAGTATACGGTAGGGTTATAATTGAAAGAATTAGAGGTAAGACAGAATGTAGAATTGCGGATGATCAAGGAGGCTTCAGAGTGGGTAGGGGATGTGTAGATCAGGTGTTTACATTGAAGCATATATGTGAACAGTATTTAGATAAAGGTAGGGAAGTTTTTATTGCATTTATGGATTTAGAAAAGGCATATGATAGAGTGGATAGAGGAGCAATGTGGCAGATGTTGCAAGTTTATTGAATAGGTGGTAAGTTACTAAATGCTGTAAAGAGCTTTTATGAGGATAGTGAGGCTCAGGTTAGGGTGTGTAGAAGAGGGAGAATACTTCCCGGTAAACGTAGGTCTTAGACAGGGATGTGTAATGTCACCATGGTTGTTTAATATATTTATAGATGGGGTTGTAAAAGAAGTAAATGCTAGGGTGTTCGGGAGAGGGGTGGGATTAAATTATGGGGAATCAAATTCAAAATGGGATTTGACACAGTTACTTTTTGTTGATGATACTGTGCTTATGGGAGATTCTAAAGAAAAATTGCAAAGGTTAGTGGATGAGTTTGAGAATGTGTGTAAAGGTAGAAAGTTGAAAGTGAACATAGAAAAGAGTAAGGTGATGAGGGTATCAAATGATTTAGATAAAGAAAAATTGGATATCAAATTGGGGAGGAGGAGTATGGAAGAAGTGATTGTTTTCAGATACTTGGGAGTTGACGTGTCGGCGGATGGATTTATGAAGGATGAGGTTAATCATAGAATTGATGAGGGAAAAAAGGTGAGTGGTGCGTTGAGGTATATGTGGAGTCAAAAAACGTTATCTATGGAGGCAAAGAAAGGAATGTATGAAAGTATAGTAGTACCAACACTCTTATATGGATGTGAAGCTTGGGTGGTAAATGCAGCAGCGAGGAGACGGTTGAAGGCAGTGGAGATGTCCTGTCTAAGGGCAATGTGTGGTGTAAATATTATGCAGAAAATTCGAAGTGTGGAAATTAGGAGGTGTGGAGTTAATAAAAGCATTAGTCAGAGGGCAGAAGAGGGGTTGTTGAGGTAGTTCGGTCATTTAGAGAGAATGGATCAACGTAGAATGACATGGAAAGCATATAAATCTATAGGGGAAGGAAAGAGGGGTAGGGGTCGTCCTCGAAAGGGTTGGAAAGAGGGGGTAAAGGAGGTTTTGTGGGCGAGGGGCTTGGACTTTCAGCAAGCGTGCATGAGCGTGTTAGATAGGAGTGAATGGAGACGAATGATACTTGGGACCTGACGATCTGTTGGAGTGTGAGCAGGGTAATATTTAGTGAAGGGATTCAGGGAAACCGGTTATTTTCATATAGTCGGACTTGAGTCCTGGAAATGGGAAGTACAATGCCTGTACTTTAAAGGAGTGGTTTGGGATATTGGCAGTTTGGAGGGATATGTTGTGTATCTTTATACGTATATGCTTCTAAACTGTTGTATTCTGGGCTCCTCTGCAAAAGCAGTGATAATGTGTGAGTGTGGTGAAAGTGTTGAATGATGATGAAAGTATTTTCTTTTTGGGGATTTTCTTTCTTTTTTGGGTCACCCTGCCTCGGTGGGAGACGACCGACTTGTTGGAAAAAAAATATATATATATATATATATATATGCAATAAGATCACAGTAAACAGGTGATTTTAAAATATGCAAAACAACCACTGTGAAAGAGTAGTGAAATTCCAAGCGCTTTGGTGACTACTCTTTGACAATGTGAATAGTCACGAAATCGCTTGGAATTTCACTACTATTTCACAGTGGTTGTTTTGCACACACACACACACACATATATATATATATATATATATATTATATATATATATATATATATATATATATATATATATATATATATATATATATATATATATATATATATATATATATATATATATGCAATAAGATCACAGTAAACAGGTGATTTCAGAATATGCAAAACAACCACTCTGAAAGAATAGAGAAATTCCAAGCGCTTTCGTGACTACTCACATTATCAAGGAACATAGTTCCTTGATAATGTGAGTAGTCACGAAAGCGCTTGGAATTTCTCTATTCTTTCAGAGGGGTTGTTTTTGCATATATATATATATATATATATATATATATATATATATATATATATGTGTAGGTAGTAGGTTGGTAGACAGCAGCCACCCAGGGAGGTACTACCGTCCTGCCAAGTGAGTGTAAAACGAAGCCTGTGATTGTTTTACATGATGGTAGGATTGCTGATGTCTTTTGTCTGTCTCATAAATATGCAAGATTACATGCATGTCTTGCTACTTCTACTTACACTTAGGTCACACTACACAAACATGTACACATTTATTTATACACACTCATCTGAGTTTTCTTTGATTTTATCTTAATAGTTCTTGGTCTTATTAATTTTCCTTTTATATCCATGGGGAAGTGGAATAAGAATCTTTCCTCCGTAAGCCATGCGTGTTGTAAAAGTCAACTAAAATGCCGGGAACAATGGGCTAGTAACCCCTTTTCCTGTAAAGATTACTAAAAAGAATAAGAAGAAGAAAATTGTCAAAGTGGGAAGTCTGAATGTGCGTGGATGTTGTGCAGATGATCAGAAAGAGATGATTGTGTATGTTATGAATGAGAAGAAGCTGGATGTCCTGGCTTTAAGTGAAACAAAGCTGAAGGGGGTGGGAGAGTTTCAGTGGAGAGGAATAAATGGGATTAGGTCAGGGGTTTCAAATAGAGTTAGAGCTAAAGAAGGAGTAGCAATAATGTTGAAGGATAAGCTATGGCAGGAAAAGAGGGACTATAAATGTATTAATTCAAGGATTATGTGGAGTAAAATAAAGATTGGATGTGAAAAGTGGGTTATAATAAGCGTGTATGCACCTGGAGAAGAGAGAAGTGTAGAGGAGAGAGAGAGATTTTGGGAAATGTTGACTGAATGCGTGGGGAGTTTTGAATCAAGTGTGAGAGTAATGGTGGTTGGGGATTTCAATGCTAAAGTGGGTAAAAATGTTATGGAAGGAGTAGTAGGTAAATTTGGGGTGCCAGGGGTAAATGTAAATGGGGAGCCTTTAATTGAGCTATGTGTAGAAAGAAATTTGGTAATAAGTAATACATATTTTATGAAAAAGAGGATAAATAAATATACAAGGTATGATGTAGCACGTAATGAAAGTAGTTTATTAGATTATGTATTGGTGGATAAAAGGTTGATGGGTAGGCTCCAGGATGTACATGTTTATAGAGGGGCAACTGATATATCGGATCATTATTTAGTTGTAACTACAGTTAGAGTAAGAGGTAGATGGGAAAAGAGGAAGGTGGCAACAACAAGTAAGAGGGAGGTGAACGTGTTTAAACTAAGGGAGGAGGAAGTTCGGGTGAGATATAAGCGACTATTGGCAGAAAGGTGGGCTAGTGCAAAGATGAGTAGTGGGGGGGTTGAAGAGGGTTGGAATAGTTTTAAAAGTGCAGTATTAGAATGTGGGGCAGAAGTTTGTGGTTATAAGAGGGTTGGGGCAGGAGGAAAGAGGAGTGATTGGTGGAATGATGAAGTAAAGGGTGTGATAAAAGAGAAAAAGGTAGCTTATGAGAGGTTTTTACAAAGCAGAAGTGTTATAAGAAGAGCAGAGTATATGGAGAGTAAAAGAAAGGTAAAGAGAGTGGTGAGAGAGTGCAAAAGGAGAGCAGATGATAGAGTGGGAGAGGCACTGTCAAGAAATTTTAATGAAAATAAGAAAAAAATTTGGAGTGAGTTAAACAAGTTAAGAAAGCCTAGGGAAAATATGGATTTGTCAGTTAAAAACAGAGTAGGGGAGTTAGTAGATGGAGAGATGGAGGTATTGGGTAGATGGCGAGAATATTTTGAGGAACTTTTAAATGTTAAGGAAGAAACAGAGGCAGTAATTTCATGCACTGGTCAGGGAGGTATACCATCTTTTAGGAGTGAAGAAGAGCAGAATGTAAGTGTGGGGGAGGTACGTGAGGCATTACGTAAAATGAAAGGGGGTAAAGCAGCTGGAACTGATGGGATCATGACAGAAATGTTAAAAGCAGGGGGGGATATAGTGTTGGAGTGGTTGGTACTTTTGTTTAATAAATGTATGAAAGAGGGGAAGGTACCTAGGGATTGGCAGAGAGCATGTATAGTCCCTTTATATAAAGGGAAAGGGGACAAAAGAGACTGTAAAAATTATAGAGGAATAAGCTTAATGAGTATACCAGGAAAAGTGTACGGTAGGGTTATAATTGAAAGAATTAGAGGTAAGACAGAATGTAGGATTGCGGATGAGCAAGGAGGTTTTAGAGTGGGTAGGGGATGTGTAGATCAGGTGTTTACATTGAAGCATATATGTGAACAGTATTTAGATAAAGATAGGGAAGTTTTTATTGCATTTATGGATTTAGAAAAGGCATATGATAGAGTGGATAGAAGAGCAATGTGGCAGATGTTGCAAGTATATGGAATAGGTGGTAAGTTATTAAATGCTGTAAAGAGTTTTTATGAGGATAGTGAGGCTCAGGTTAGGGTGTGTAGAAGAGAGGGAGACTACTTCCCGGTAAAAGTAGGTCTTAGACAGGGATGTGTAATGTCACCATGGTTGTTTAATATATTTATAGAAGGGGTTGTAAAGGAAGTAAATGCTATGGTGTTTGGGAGAGGGGTGGGATTAAATTATGGGGAATCAAATTCAAAATGGGAATTGACACAGTTACTTTTTGCTGATGATACTGTGCTTATGGGAGATTCTAAAGAAAAATTGCAAAGGTTAGTGGATGAGTTTGGGAATGTGTGTAAAGGTAGAAAGTTGAAAGTGAACATAGAAAAGAGTAAGGTGATGAGGGTGTCAAATGATTTAGATAAAGAAAAATTGGATATCAAATTGGGGAGGAGGAGTATGGAAGAAGTGAATGTTTTCAGATACTTGGGAGTTGACGTGTCGGCGGATGGATTTATGAATGATGAGGTTAATCATAGAATTGATAAGGGAAAAAAGGTGAGTGGTGCGTTGAGGTATATGTGAAGTCAAAAAACGTTATCTATGGAGGCAAAGAAAGGAATGTATGAAAGTATAGTAGTACCAACACTCTTATATGGGTGTGAAGCTTGGGTGGTAAATGCAGCAGCGAGGAGACGGTTGGAGGCAGTGGAGATGTCCTGTTTAAGGGCAATGTGTGGTGTAAATATTATGCAGAAAATTCGGAGTGTGGAAATTAGGAGAAGGTGTGGAGTTAATAAAAGTATTAGTCAGAGGGCAGAAGAGGGGTTGTTGAGGTGGTTTGGTCATTTAGAGAGAATGGATCAAAGTAGAATGACATGGAAAGCATATAAATCTATAGGGGAAGGAAGGCGGGGTAGGGGTCGTCCTCGAAAGGGTTGGAGAGAGGGGGTAAAGGAGGTTTTGTGGGTAAGGGGCTTGGACTTCCAGCAAGCGTGCGTGAGCGTGTTAGATAGGAGTGAATGGAGACGAATGGTACTTGGGACCTGACGATCTGTTGGAGTGTGAGCAGGGTAATATTTAGTGAAGGGATTCAGGGAAATCGGTTATTTTCATATAGTCGGACTTGAGTCCTGGAAATGGGAAGTACAATGCCTGCACTTTAAAGGAGGGGTTTGGGATATTGGCAGTTTGGAGGGATATGTTGTGTATCTTTATATGTGTATGCTTCTAGACTGTTGTATTCTGAGCACCTCTGCAAAAACAGTGATAATGTGCGAGTGTGGTGAAAGTGTTGAATGATGATGAAAGTATTTTCTTTTTGGGTATTTTCTTTCTTTTTTGGGTCACCCTGCCTCGGTGGGAGACGGCCGACTTGTTGAAAAAAAAAAAAAAAAATATATATTATATATATATATATATATATATATATATATATATATATATATATATATATATATATATATATATATAATATATATATACTGATGAAATACTGACAAGGTTTCATTAATGGCGATGTTGCTGTTTACACTAAGAATTCTCTTTCTTATCATAGCAGATTGTGGTATCACAGGCCAGTTTTTACATATTTCTATTATCACCACCTCATAATTGTTATTGTCCACTTCTCTCACAACTTGTAATTTTGCTTCATTTGCTATTTCCACTATATGACAATGTTGCCATTGCTTTTAGAATATACCGATTGTTTGTGTCTGTTACTGTCACCATATGATTGAATGTGTCTGTTGCTATCATAAAATAATGAGTGCACGTTTCCTGTGCTATCACACCATCGTGATTCAATGTGTCTTGTGACATAAGCGTGTATTTACAGATTTAAAACCATTGGAATTATTTTTTTTTACACACGCACAGTTTGAGAGTTGCATGATTGTTACACATGCTGACGAGGCTACCCGGATCTTGCTCGTAAATATTACTTTCTCTTAAACCTTCAGTAGAGTACTGGAAAATTTAGCAAAGGAATTTACTGAGTTCAAATTTATGTTGAATTATTGAGGCAAGACTTGTTTTAGAGGTTCTTCCGGCGGTGATTTATTATAGCGAAGCTAATATTGTTTTGGGTTAGCGCTGACTGCTGCAGAAATATTATGTTCTGCCAAGTGTTCTCTCTCTTGCCGACTCATCGGCAGTTATCTCTCGCTTGGCTGGGTAATATTTTCGTGGAGCTTCGTAACTGCTGCTGCGTTTTCATGTCTGTGTCAGCAGCAGTATCATGCTGAAGACCCACGTTCTCCATGTCTATGTCAACTGGCGACAGATGACATATTTTCTCAAGATCTTCATTAGTAGCTGACAGATTTGTGTCTGCAACTGACTTAGCCAAATCCTTAGCATGACTTGAGACCTGACTCATCCTCAGCAATACTTAGAACCTGACTCATCCTCAGCAAGATTTAGAACCTGACTCATCCTCAGCAAGACTTAAAACTTATACTTATCCTCAGTTTGACTGATGAAAAAATAGACTAGGTGAGAGAAGAACTTAAATGCTGACGCATTCCTTAAGTTTAATTGCAAGATGCAAGGAAGAAAGACCGAAACTATGCTCTAGACGAAGTCAATTCCAGGCTCCTGCTGTAATAATATGCAAATTTAATTTGCAGCAAGACTTTCTCATAACGCTGCTTTCAGTAAGAGAAGTCAGAGAAACAAGAGACGTATACACGTTTCCTTTGTATTAAAAATTAAACAAGAGTTGAATATATAATTAGTTATTCCTGAGGGGGACCTTCAAGTGGATACCAGAAATTCACGCTTTTAATTTTTCCTGTTTTTTTTCTTCCTCCTAATTTTTATTTCCTTCATAACACTGGAAGGCCTCATCTGATAAGCTCCAAAGTGTCAACGCTTGTGTGCGGTAACTAGGTCAAAATTCTTGGAACAATTGACAGGTACAGATTCTCTATGACCAAAGTAGCATAATTTATTGGAAGATTTCTGAAATGGCTTTGATAACTTTCAAAATCGTCTGTTCCTTGGCTTTAAATTTTCAATACACGGTGCTTCCTAACTTAACAAAGGCAGAGAATGAAACAACATGTGTCCAGTTTATATATAAAATAGTACAAAATTTGTATTGCTTTTTAAATTACTTGAAGAAACTTTGGGTTTTCCTGTTCTAAACGACTTACGTATTGCATGGTTGATGCAGCTTACAACAGATTAGAACCAACTTGGTTTAATTAGTTTTTAAGATGATTTGCGTCATTGGGCTTCGTTGTCTCTAATTTGCAATTATTAATATAAATTACCAAGTACCATAATTACTCTTCTGGGACGCCAATTAATAGGATGATAATGTTCAAAATTTAAAATAATTTATAATGATTTAAACCAACTCCCCCTATTGGTTTCCATGATCTATAATGGAGTATAAATCTTATTAAAATGCAAAATAAATTTGTAAAAGCTCTTAACACTGGCAAATGTTTGTTATTAGACAATAGAATATCGCCAGCCAGTGATCGACTTCTTGTATATTAGTATTGGCTATAGATCCACTTGTTTGAATATGTATATGGTGATGGTAGTGGTGATAAAGTAAAAGTATAGGTGTTAGTAGTGATTGTGGTGATGGTGGTGATTGTGGTGATGATGGTAGTAAAAGATGATGGTGGTAGTAATGGTTATGATAACAGCGGTGGTGATAGTGGCAGTTATGATAGTGATGGTGGTAATGATTATGATGGTGGTGATGGTAGTGATTAAGATGGTGGTGCTGGCGATTAAGATGGTAGTGGTGGTGGTTATTATGATGGTGGTGATGGTGGTTATTATGATGGTGGTGATGGCCGATGGGAGAATTGGACCTGCCTCGTATAGGCCGGTAGGCCTGCTGCAGTGTTCCTTCTTATGCTCTTAAAATGGTGGTGATGGTGGTGATTATGGTGATGGTGGTAATGATGGGGATGGTGGTGGAGGTGATGGAGATAATGATGGGGATGGTGGTGGAGGTGATGGAGATAGTGGTGGTGATGGTGGTGGTCATGATGGTGATAGTGATCATGAAGGTGGTGGTGATGATGATAGTGGTGGTGGTGGTGGTGATAGTGGTGGTTGTGATAATTCCAACAATTAAAGAGGTGATTGAAACTTTTATTAATCGTAGTACTATTAGGTAAACTATTGAATTACTATCGAATATTAAATGTTTGGGGGTAGATAAACAATGTGAAGCTTCATGAAGGGGTGAACGAGTCGAAGTGCTTGGAGACCCCTACTTTAAAGTATTCTTTGAAGTAGTTCAGACTTTTCTATTCTGCTGCACAACACAAAAGTCAGACGGATATCCAAAGGAAATGTATTGGAGAGTCGTATGAATGAAAACGGAAATAGAAATGACGTTGCAACAGCAATAGTAGAGTGACCTTGCAGAGCATATCAACAATGAAGAGACTGAAGATTTTTGTTGCTCTACATTAGTGACATCTTCGTGAAGCTGGACCAGCTTCACAAAGATCAAGGGTCAGATATAACAGAAATACAAATTATTTTTTTTTTCGAAGCAAACTGGAATTGTAGAAGAGGTTGCTGAAAGAGAGAACTGTGGAAATATTTTCTCAGCTTCAAAACAACTACTACTTGAACTCTGATATCCCATAAACTGAATTTTGTTGCTTGATGATTCAACGCTGTGTTTCGCTTTATTGTACATTTAATAGTATTGCAGTGGAGTCCGAATCGATCTGGAATGCTAGGAAATGGAATTGAAAAATACGATGCCTGCAAAAGATGAGTTAATCGATTTTTGAAAATATTGAAAATTTGGGCTGCTCGTCTTGAAACATTTCCAGTTCTTTCCTAAAGGGACCTATGTTCTTCTGTACCATTTCTAACGACATACCGATGAGATTTGTTTTTTCAACATTAATTTCCATAAAAAATAAATGCAGAAATCGCCTGAATGGCACACATGAAAAACGTTGTTCTCTATCGGTTACCTCATCAAGAACCGAACTTTCGGAAACTCAGAAAGAGAGTCACTTGTCACACTGTTCATTGTCAGGAGCCAGATATTAATGTGCTTCAGTTTGAGAGAGTGTATATGATGGGTAAGTGAGCAGGTAAGATGAAAAAGAATTTTTTCAAATAAAATAAATATTTTATTTGAATGTAGGTATATTGAAAAAGTGAATAGTTAAGACATCTAGTAGCTACAACTGATGAAAGAAATATGACGTAACTCAAATTATGGGCAAGAAAAATGAGTGTGAAGGTATCTCCCCAAAAATTGTCCGTAATTTGCAATAGGGAATGTGCCAACGTTTTTCACTTTTGGTCCTAGATGCAGTAGAGGTTTAAAGCACATAAAATTATGTTTCTGAAATACAAAGTTTGAATATTATGCAGAGAATACCCATTAGTAATTAAAAATATGAGGAAAGTGTTGGTGATAGATATAATTTGAGTTTTTTTTTTATAACCATTTATTACACAATAATGAATTTGATGAAGCTTGGAAATTACCATTAAATAGTAGCATACTGCACACGGTTACTAATGAAAATTATAAGAAAAACACCTATTTTTTTTTCGAATGTGTTATATCAACAGAATTTTGCCTGCCTACATTATCCGCGAATAAGAATTCCCTTAAAAGCTTACTCCCTGGACTACGTACAGTAAAAGATAACGAATTAAACAATACGAGTTGTCACAGCTGCTCTTCAAAGATGCCACTGTTTAAAATTTTCGGATATTCGGCACTGGTGGATGAATTTGGGAGTGTGTGTAAAATAAGGAAATTAAAAATGAACCTACGAGAGAGCAAGGTAACGAGAGTAACTAAAACCTAGGTAATGAATACATCTCTGATTGGGGAAAGAAGGAAGTAAATGTGTTCAGATATTTAGGAGGGGATCTCTCTGTGGGTGTCTCAAACATGCGGTAGACCATTGAATGAAAGCGGGGGGGGGGGGAGCTGGATGGTGCTTTCAGGCATCTGTAGAGACAAAGAACTTAATAACTGGAAGCAAAAAAATAGGAATGTACATGAATAAATTGGTACCAGCTCAGTTATATGGCTAGGAAGCTTAGGCATTTAGCACTTCTGCGCGAAAAAGGGCGTAGACAGTGTAGACGTCGAGTTTGAAGGTAATGTGTCGTGTGATTATGCAGAGACTTAGCAGTATGGAGAAGAGTAGAAAGTGTGGGATTACAAGCAATATAATTCACAGGTCCAAGGAATTTTTTTTTTTTTTAGGTGGTTTGAACACTTAGAGAGGATGGAAGAAAATAGGATATCAAGAGGATGCATAAATCTGGGTTGGAGAAAAGGAGGGGCAGCTGGTCGTACTATCCCTTCTTTCACTGGAATGAAAAGAAAAATGAGGTTTTGAGTGCAAGGGGATTGAGCATACTACATGCCTATATGAGCATAGTAGATTGGAGTTACTAAAGGCAAGTTGTTGGTCAAGCTACCGCGGTGGGCAGCCCGCTCTCTTAACCATATACATCATAGCACTGTCGTAAAGTTGTGGCATGCTAAAAGTATGTTACATTTTATTCGGCGTATGTCACACATGCCCATATAGGCATACCTCCCGACCAGCAAACCAATCAGTGGCCCCATCGTTACACTAATAACTCTGTTCAACTAACCGATCAAAAGGAAGCCCACCGAAGCTGTGAATCGATGTGGTACACTCGTCAAACAACTTTGGTAGACTTTACTTTCCTGCTGGTGTCCACTGTTTACCGTGTCTTATACTTGCATTTGCCTTGTTGATCACCATGTCTTAGGCTTGCATTTGCCTCATTGTACATAGCTGTAAATACTGTACAAGGACTATATATGCTGTAAATACCATCCTATTTTTGGTGAAGGAAATACATTAATTTATTTCCTGCTATCTTATTGCTCGCTCCTAAGTGGCAATGTCAGCAGGCCATATCTACACCTATGTACGATATATAAGTCAAATGTGTGAGTGTTCAGAGCGAACTGAATAGTTGAAATGAGTGTTTCGTTGGCCGCACTCGGTGGTTGCCAGTTTTCAGCTCGCTCGGCAGACCTTCTATTTATCGCCTAACCTAGACATGTACTGTAAACCGTATGTGTAAAGTAACATAGTTGCTAGAAGGGTGAGTGGCGGTGTGAGATGACATGTGTTGAAAATGCTTTTTAAATGACAAATGACTTGGCTAAGAGCTAACACACAATATTCAAAATGGACTCAGTAATGATATAACACCAGGGTATCTAAACCATACCACGGGTGGGGTTTGAACCCGCGATCAGAGTCACAAAATTCCAGACCGTCGCGTTAGCCACTGGACCAGCTCAGGAGTTTTGCGACTCTTATCGCTGGTTCAAACCTCACCCGTGTTATGGTTTGTTTGCAATCGTGTCATTACGATGTCATGAACCACGGTATCTTTATGTAAGACTCGTTTCGCCTACCATGGGGCTATATAAATTTATGAGGTAAAACCCATGGTGAACAAAACTCCTCTTAAGTAAAGATACCCAAGAGTTGCATATGTATTTTATTCACTATTGCTTATGACTTAACATGTCAGAAGACAATATAATATACAACACAAAAGTTATATATATTGCCTGAAACAAACAGCTGTCATTGTTATGCAGAAAGTTTCAGCTATAAATAAGGTGCATAGTTGCAGTTATAATGTATCATCATAAGCGTCATTATAAGTTTATCAACAATTGGTACACATAAATCATAAGTTTGAGCAAGCGATACATCACTGCGAATTTGTCAAGTGTGTTCCTATATACAGAAGGATAATATACCACATGTTCAAATACTATAATTTCAGGAATGTGACGTCAGTATATCTGGGAAACAAAATACATTAGAAGACTTAATACGTACGAGTAATACGCAATTACCTTCGCTCAACACTAATTGAATTCATAAATTTGCCAGGACACAAAATAGAGGTGAAAAAACTTGAAAATTATCAACTTCTTTTCATAGGACAGAAGGTAATTAATATTTAGAGAGGAATATATATGTATTTACGAAAGAGAAATTACGACATAATTAGAAAATTTGTTTTTCTTGTTCGAAATAGTTTGAATATGTTTCATTATTCTCTTTAATTTTTCTTACTAGTTTTCTAAAGTATTGTTTTCCTGATTTAAAAATGAGCCAAATGATGAACAATCATATATTTAAAAGACAGAGATTAATAAAATAAGAGAACAGGTGGGGATCCATTCATGGCAAACAAGTCTTAAAAATCGCAGGCCTTTCTTAACAACGCTTCGAGCCCCACCCGTTCTGTGGTTTGTTTGCTATGGTGTTATCACGTTTCATCAGTTAGTACATAATTTGAATAATCATGTACTGTCTTATCCGTGTGCCTCTGCAAACACAGTGATTATGTGTGATGGTGAAAGTATTTTTTTCCTTTATTTCTCCTTTGCCTAGGTGTGAGACTACCAGCGTGTTGGATATATATATATATATATATATATATATATATATATATATATATATATATATATATATATATATATATATATATATATATATATATATATATCGTGCCGAATAGGCAGAACTTGCGATCTTGGCTTAAATAGCAACGCTCATCTTGCCATATAGGACAAGCGAAAATTTGTGTATGGAATAATTTCGTCAAAATCATTCTGAACCTAACGAAAAAAATATATTTCACTTTGTTTATTATTAAATTATTGTAAACAAATCTAAAATATATTTAGTTGGGTTAGGCTAAAATAAATTACTCTTGTTATAATAAGGTTTGGTAAGTTTTCTATGATTCTTTTAGTGCAAAATTATAAATTTTTACATTAACATTAATGAAAAAAATACATCTTTAAACGTATAAGAGAAAATTTTATAAAGGACTTAATTATAAATGAGTTCTTGCTAATTGACCAGTTTTACATATTCGGCACGACATATATATATATATATATATATATATATATATATATATATATATATATATATATATATATATGAAGATGTCAGTGGTAAATTATTTTCTATTTGTGGATCGATATATGGGGACCCGTGCCACAAGCCCAGCTCTTCCTTCTAAACAAATTAGTAACGAAGCACCCGGCAACTGTTTTTGATATTTTAAATATATTCCCGATAAAAATATCCCATAACGATTAGTATTTACAGGAATTAATATACTTATAATTTAATAAGTACAGAAATTGAGTCAGAATTCAAGGGCAAAGAATGTTACAAAGAATTGAGTTGAAGGAGATTTATGAAGGTTAGAAGGTCTGTTGGAGTGTGATAACGATATTATTAGTAACGTTATTCAGCAAATTTAATAAGCAAAGCCTGAATTGTGGTGGAAGTAGCAAATTCTCTACATGTATTTTGAAAGATATGATTTATTTTGAAAAATATTTGTACGTTACATATAAATAAAAGGGCTTTCAAAGGAAGTGATGTAGGTAACAACTTATAGCTTGTAAATAATGTTAAAAATCCTTAACCTTATCTTGTAAAATCATGTGTAGAAGAGAGAGAGAGAGAGAGAAAGAGAGAGAGAAAGAGAGAGAGAAAGAGAGAAAGAGAGAGAGAGAGAGAGAAAGAGAGAGAGAGAGAGAGAGAGAGAGAGAGAGAGAAAGAGAGAGAGAGAGAAAGAGAGAGAGAGAGAGAGAGAGAGAGAGAGAGAGAGAGAGAGAGAGAGAGAGAACGTGCAAGGCACACAAATTTAAATCTTAGACATCACAGTCGCTCTCACGCACCATATTTCCAGCTGAATTTTGTGTAGATTATGTAGCTAAAGTTTCTCTCACGTAATACTGCCTTCTAACTTGGCACACTTTCCCCATTTTAAACATTTTTTTACGAAGTCACACACACACGATAAGGTACGATAAGGTTCTTGGAGTAGGGAGTGGACCTGGTATCTACTAGGAAAAAAGCGGGGCCAGGAAATATGAGTCGACCTCTGCAACCACAAACAGGTGAGGAGGTGAATGCGCTGACAAACACGTATAGGCACGCACACGCACAAGGACACACATTGCAACCAGCATAGCTTCAGGGATAGAAATTCGGAGCCAGGAGTTTCGAATCGACCCCAGCAACCGTATATACGCAAGTACACACACGTACACGCTCACGGTCACGCACATGCGCGCACTCATACACACACACACACACACACACACACACACACACACACACACACACACACACACACACACACACACACACACACACACGTTCTCGTATGCGTTAATGTATGTTTGGCAAGAGGCTCATCGGCAGTTTCAAAATGGTACAGCACTGAAAGCCAAATCCGGCCCACAATTTTATATAGTACCATAAGGAGGAAGACAACGGCTAGGGACCAGTCAATCAGGCTGAAGAAAGAAGGAGGGGCGCTCACAAAGAATAGCCAGGAAGTCAGTGAGCTCACCAAGATATTTAGGAAGGTAATTCCAGTGAAGACAGGAAGGCATCCAGCAAACAGAAGAGGTAGAGTGCACCAGAGAGCACTGGATTTAATATGCACAACCGGGCAGGAGGTGAAGAAGCTATCGGAGTTATATACCTTGAAGGTGGTGGGACCAGATAATGTCCATCCATGAGTTCTGAGAGGGGGAACAGAGCCACTGTGTGACTATCAACAATGCTCAATAACTTTATCGATACAGATCAGCTGCCGGAAGTGTGGAAGAAAGCAAATGTTTTCACAGTTTTCAAAATAGACAGACAGGAAGCACCGACCCTTCTGCAGTGGCGTTGATCGCTGAAACACCCTCCAGGCTGACCGGTATCACTGAATGTATAGTATAGAAAGTTATGGAGACCATTGGGAGAAAAGTGGTGAAGCACCTAGAAGGGAGTAGGTCAGTACATTACATCTACCACGGAGTTCTACGACAAGTTAACAGAAGACAGGATAGGGATGAGCCGGTTGCATATTCTTGAATTTTATTAAGGCTTTGAACACAATACCGCACAAAAGACTGGAACAATATCTAGCAGAGTAGGTAGGAATCCTATTGGAAAGCATAACATAATTATAATAAAAAAGATGCGCTAAACTTACAAGGGCCATACAGCGGGAAAGCATAGCATTGGATCAAGGAATACCTGATAAGAAGACAAGGAGTGATGACCCAGAATGGGTGCATGTAACGAGTAGGGCGTTTCCCAGGGATCAGTCCTGGACCAGTGTTGTTTCTTGTATTTGTGAATGACATGACGGAAGGGAGAAATCAAAAGGCATGCCAGTTCACAGATAACTTAGAACTAACGAGGTGAATGCAAGCAGACGAAGACCTAGTAAGGTTATAAAAAATCGGACAGGCTGTAGGCCTGTTCTGACAAATGGCTCCTGGAGTTTAACCCTAGGAAGTGCAAAATTATGAACTTTGGGGAAGACGAAGAAGACCACAGGTGAAGTACAGGCTCCAGGAAATCAGGATGGGGGTTGATGATGGAAAAGACTGCGAACCTCACTCATGAATATCCTTGAAGTGAGTATTAAAACTAGCACATCATCTGAGGCACACGTCAAACTAATAACTGCGCATGTGTTTAATTCACCAATTTGTCGGTGTTGTATTCCATTAATGTTAAGATCCTCAGATTTCGCACATGGGTCTAATCAACTTGTCGATATCGTTAGCATTAAAATAATGATAAAATAGTTAGAATAATACTACGTCTAGAATCTACAACATTCCTCGCTCTGAAAGACAAGTGAAAGGAGCCATTTTAAACACCAGAAAATAATTAAAACAATATTTTTGCAAAGTTTATCAACACCAACAACAAATTTCTCATCTGCTGGGAAGCATGCAAACGTAATGACATGGAAAGGTTGCAGGCTCATCAAGGAATGCTAGACCTTAAGATGAACAGTCATTAATGCATAGTGTGTCAGAGTAAAACCAAGGTGCGGTTAGCTTAGCCAGACCTCTGCCACTCCTTGTTAATTCGATGGTCACTGACCCATTTATAAGGGAGCATTCAAAACAGCCTTGAGCAGAAGGTCTACTTCACTGATCCCCTAGTTGCATTATCAACAAAAGAACCGATATCATTTTCTTGTTTCAGTGATTCTGTCTCAGATTGCTATATCACCACGAAATATCTCACTACGTAATATGCCAGTACGAAATATGTCAGCACGTAATATGTCAGCACGTAATATGTCAGCACGCAATATGTCAGCACGCAATATGTCACCACGTAATATGTCACCACGTAATATGTCACCACGTAATATGTCACCACGTAATATGTCACCACGTAATATGTCACCACGTAATGTCTCACCACGTAATGTCTCACCACGTAATGTCTCACCACGTAATGCCTCATCACTTAATATCTCACCCTCCAGGAGTACATAAGCAATGCAAATGTATTCTCCTACTGGGTAAAGAGAGCTTGTGTTTTCCTACTTAAACTAGTAATATGTTTTCATATTTCCAATTTATTTTCCTTAATTAATAAGGTGCTGTTGAAATATCTTTGATCCACGAAATTGGAGCTGCTCCTTCTCATCCGTAAATCAAGTTTCTTGGCCTGTCCTGCATGACCTCTGCAGGTTCAACTAGTCCCAATGAATTAAATAATAATATCTGAATTCTCTCTCGTTAAATTTAAGGAACAGTCTATGATGAAACGAAAGTTACAGTTTATCAAGTGCATGTATGTACTGCTGTCTATTATTATCATAACCTATTTCTAATTAAGTTTAAGATTTTTAGTAAAATTCAATTTTTTTTGTTGACATTCACAAATATTGGCGAGGCTGCGAGAGTCCTGCTCGTAAATACTAACTTCTCCTAAACCTTTAGTAGAGTATTGGAAGGAGCAACAAAGTATCTTACTGTGTTGAGAATTATGTTGAGATATTGAGGTAGGACTTGTTCTTGAGTTCCCTCCGGCAATTCATTATTTTATAAAACATTAATTTCTTAATATTTCCTGCAAATCTAAATATGTTAGAATAGGTTGCATAAACCATTAAAAAATTAACATGTAACCACAACTAAGGAAAATTAGTACATGGTTAGTATATGTTTGGCATTGAGATATCCGAGGGAAACCAGAAAACGTTCAAATTTGTGTAGCTTGAGAGGCGGAGATTAGACTTTGGTACTTGTTGTGAACACTGCTACAGTAATATGTTATGCCATAATAGAATCTCAGCGCCTGATCGGCATCTCTGTTATATGCTTGGTTGGATAATAAATTCCACATGCGGCTTTGTATTACTTTGGTAAAAAATAGCAAACCATACCACGGGTGGGGTTAGAACCCGTGATCAGGGTCACAAAACTACAGACCGACGCGTTAGCCACTGGGCCAGCTTGCTACAATAAGATTCGTCCAACTAGGTATATTTTTACACCATAGGAAAGTTAGCATAGGCACCACTGTAACCACAATTGCTAGTTTTTAAAGACGATTCTCCCGCTAGCGTGGCTGTGATGAACTCTAGCTCAAGTCTCCTCAAAGCTTGAGTTCATCACGGCCAGGCTAGCGGGAGATTCGTCTGTAAAAATTTGTATTTGTGAAAACAGTGGTGCCTATGCTAAGCACCTTCCAAGATATTGCAAAATTGTATTTATCATAAAACCCTTCCTGGCCTACAAAATTGGTATGATGTACAATGTTGTAGCCAACATCAGATGAAAGATAAAGCAAAGGTTATTCATGGATAACCATAACTTGCACTCAGATCATCTTAATTAAGAAAATATATACCAGTCTTATGGAGTGATTCGCAAATTTTAATAAGGAGATAAATATCGACACGTTTTTGTGATGATTAATTCGAATCTTAGGCCAGGCGGAATGGCTCTTTTTTATATTAATAGTTGATTTTATATGCGGAAATGCATGCTTATGAAAGTATATATATTACTATAAGAAATAAACCACTATGACATTATGAGTAGTGTTAATGATTATAATTATTTGTAGTAAACCCATCTGGGTCGTGTAGGTCCTGAGTAACCAGGGTTGATTTAAGAAAATGAAGGGTGATACCTGTTTATGGGATCAAGAGTACTTGACCAACATCATGAGACCTGCCTTGAGGAAAGCAGCGGGGTGGAGCCGGGCGGGGGCGCTGACGTCGCCTGCCTTCTGCTGATAATTGGTTAGTTAAGCAGCGACAGTTTGGTGTAGCTGGATGGGTAAGCACGAAGGGCCTGGTATAATTGGATATGTGAGCAGCATGAGGACGGGAATAGCTTCAATATTCAATAGTGAATATCTGAACTGGTGGCTTATGTGAAGCTTATATACAAAGATTATCTCAAAAATTAAATTTTAATTTTTGTTTATTTTCCCGTGTTTTAATTTTGAAGCTTTTACTTATATTTAAATTATGTGCTGACAATGAATTTAATTCATAGAAATCATATTATTTTCCCAATTCCAAGAAATATTCGAAGTAGAACCTACACAAGCCAGAATCAATCCAAATATTTCCTTAAGAGAGGCCACTGTTTAATATTTAAGTAACCAAGCATATATGTAAATATTTATGGTATGTTATCTTCAAACATTTTTTGCGTTACATTAATTTTTTTACAGCATGTCTTGAGGGCATACAGTTATATGCACAAATATATAATGTAATTTAACTTAAAATAACCAGATAAATTCAAACATTGTCACTTATTTCTAGTCAGCAGAGATATTCTCCATTGGCATGCTTAAACATACAGCCTAAATTCAAGGCGAAGTTTCTTTTGAGGGAAAACACATCAGTATTTCAAGTTTAAAGCTTACCTAACATATTCTGAAATTATAGAAAATCAAATTTGTACCTAAATAGCCTAGGTGAAAAGAAACTTTTTCTTTTATTTCATTATAGTAGTCATACCATGTTGTTACCTGTCAGAATCGTACTATAATAATCAGGGGGTGTTAAATCAGTAGGGTTCATATAGCGTCAGTGGAATAAGAGGGATTCTGATTTAATCCAAGAAAGGGAAAGACCAACCTTCCTCTAAATAAGATACACGAGTGTTAAAATTTTGAAGCCGATTGAAAGTGTCTTTCTGAAGTTCTCATTCAAACCAATTTCAAGAAATGTCTATGCATAACTGAACAGAAGGCACCTGCATTTGTCAACTTGAGAATGAAATAAAACACTGAAGCTAGCAATGTACGTGTTCAGGCATTTTGTTGTACAGTTTTCAGGGATTCTGTAACCTCGTGGAAATTAAAACCGGTTTAAAAAGTGGGTTTCAGTATTTCTCAGTTTTCTTCATGCAGTTCTGTTGAGATTTTTGGCCTTACCTGCTGTGTTCATTATAACTATATATAATGAACACTTAGCTGATAAATGACAGCAAATCGTCTACACAGCCGCCCCTGCAGACGAGGTCTAGAAGCTGTCAAAACCATCACAACAGTGGGCTGTCAAGAGATACAATTTGTAAGTATAAATTACCCCTAGGGGGTGTTATGTCAGCATATTTCATTCGATGATGGCTGACGAAATACTTACTTGTTTGGACTCAAAAGTCCACACCTTACTGCCGATTATAGGTTGATTACAAACTCCTTGTGACTCAAGAATTGCGCAATCCCCCGATCTACAAGAAATTCGTAACATACCTTGCTCTTTGTAACGTGAGCTATGGTGTTCTCAACAGCTTCGACAGATATCGGTGACTTGATAGAAGCTGAAGTGTCCTTGGATGTCCACGTCTTCCATTGTCTAGGAAACGCACACTGGTACACTATGTTCCACAAGATTTGTCTTTATTGTTCACAATGTATCACAAGAGAAGCTGATCACACTTCTCCTATGTTTATCGTGTTTTGTGAGACACTTTGTCCACACTAACGCACAGATCAGTGTTCTTTGTTGGTTATCCTGGCGTCAGTGTCACTCTCACTAGAGTCAAAGATAGTCTGCCAGACGCCACAGCGCTCCATGCAGTCACTGCCCCCAGCACAAAAAAAAAAAACGCTGACCTAGTACCTTGCATCCTTGTCACCTCCTCGATGAAGCAAAGCAGAATGTTTGTTTCTTGCTGTCTTAATCATAGACAACAATGTACACTTATCTTTACTATGGTAATAAAGTGGGAGCAGGATTTTCCTTAATTGTCCTGCTAAGTAAGAGATGTACTGTCTCTTATAAAAATACACGTTGCAACACCGCTGCAAGGAGCAGAGGTCATTTGACTACGTGGCATAGCATCTGTGATCAATTACTCACTCTAGCAGTAAACAAGACGCTCGCCCCTTCTGAGTGGCCCCTCAGGGCTGAAAGGGCTGAAGGGGGCTGAAACCCCCCTCCTGGAGAAAATTTCTCCACAAGTTCCGTCATATTTAAAATTCCCTAAAATTCTCTCTGAAAAGCATATTTTTTTAAGATTATATATATATATATATATATATATATATATATATATATATATATATATATATATATATGTCGTGCCGAATAGGCAGAACTTGCCATATTGGCTTAAATAGCAACGTTCATCTTGCCATATAGGACAAGTGAAAATTTGTGTATGCAATAATTTCGCCAAAATCATTCTGAGCCTAACGAAAAAAATACATTTCACTGTGTTTGTTTAGTATTAAATTATTGTAAACAAATCTAAAATATATTTAGTTGGGTTAGGCTAAAATAAATTGTTCTTGTTATAATAAGGTTAGGTAAGTTTTCTAAGATTCTTTTGGTGCAAAATTAAAAATTTTTACATTAATATTAATGAAAAAAATATATCTTTAAACGTATAAGAGAAAATTTTAGAAAGGACTTAATTTTAAATGAGTTCTTGCTAATTGACCAGTTTTACATATTCGGCACGACATATATATATATATTATATATATATATATATATATTATATATATATATATATTATATATATATATATATATATATATATATATATATATGTAGTAGGTTGGTAGACAGCAACCACCCAGGGGGGGGGGGGTTCTACCGTCCTGCCAAGCGAGTGTGAAACGAAAGTCTGTAATTGTTTTACATGATGGTAGGATTGCTGGTGCCTTTTGTCTGTCTCATAAATATGCAAGTTTACAGGTACGTCTTGCTACTTCTACTTACACTTAGGTCACACTACACATACATGTACATGTTTATTTATACACACTCATCTGAGATTTCTTTGATTTATTCTTAATACCTCTTGGTCTTATTACTTTTCCTTTCATATCCATAGGAAAGTGGAATAAGAATCTTTCCTCCGTAAGCCATGAGTGTTGTAAAAGTCAACTAAAATGCAGGGAACAATGGGCTAGTAACCCCTTTTCCTGTAATAATTACTAAAAAGAATAAGAAGAAGAAAATTGTCAAAGTGGGAAGCCTGAATGTGCGTGGATGTTGTGCAAATGATAAGAGATGATTGTGGATGTTATGAATGAGAAGAAGCTGGATGTCCTGGCTTTAAGTGAAACGAAACTGAAGGGGTTGGGAGAGTTTCAGTGGAGAGGAATAAATGGGATTAGGTCAGGGGTTTCAAATAGAATTAGAGCTAAAGGAGTAGCAATAATGTTGAAGGATAAGTTATGGCAAGAAAAGAGGGACTACAAATGTATTAATTCAAGGATTATGTGGAGTAAAATAAAGGTTGGATGTGAAAAGTGGGTTATAGTAAGCGTATATGCACCTGGAGAAGAGAAGTGTAGAGGAGAGAGAGAGATTTTGGAAAATGTTGAGTGAATGCGTGAGGAGTTTTGAACCAAGTGTGAGAGTAATGGTGGTTGGGGATTTCAATGCTAAAGTGGGCAAAAATGTTGTGGAGGGAGTAGTAGGTAAATTTGGGGTGCCAGGGGCAAATGAAAATGGGGAGCCTTTAATTGAGCTACGTGTAGAAAGAGGTTTTTAAATATGTAATACATATTTTATGAAGAGGATAAATAAATATAAAAGATATGATATAGCACGTAATGAAAGTAGTTTGTTAGATTATGTGTTGGTGGATAAAAGGTTGATGGGTAGGCTCCAGGATGTACACGTTTATAGATTGGCAACTGATATATCGGATCATTATTTATGTTGCGATATGGAGTGTAAAACATTGGGTTACTGATCTTTGATGGGGTATCAGTTACTAGGTTGGCTATTGTCTAGGGGAACTCCATAGCAACAAGGTTTTAGTGCAGCCAATATAGCCTTTTAAAAAGGACTTTCTTTGTTAACCTTCTTACTGTAGGATGGCCAAAACTCGTACAAAATCTGTGTCTTTAATAACAATAAAACTTACATAGTATCTTCATATATTTATGAACTATATATTAATTAAAATAGACCAATAAAATTGTTTTTTCCTTTACACATTAAGGATACTATTTTATATATACACAAGTATTGTTACGACACAAGAGTCTACTAGGAAACAATTCCCAGTAGTAGAGTCAAGCAATCAATCTGTTGCTAAAATACGATTTCAGGTAATATGATCAGTGAACTCTTAGAAATCAGACTAGAAGTGGGAGTGCTAGTCAGAGTGAATGTGTGAACCTACTCAGAGCAAGGATGGTGTACCTTCTCTGAGCAGGTGCTGTGAACTTACTGACGGTACCACTGAGTGGTAAGCCGGCGTCAGGTTGCTCACGTGAATGAGGGAGACCTCAGTACCTGAACTGCTAACCGGCACTTAAACCTAGTGGTTTCCCACTACATGGAAATAATATTAAAGCCTAACAAAACATAATATAATACAATATTAGCATTAATATTAGCCTTAACATATATATATTATAAAACAAAGAGGCATATCCTATTATAAAATAAAACTGGTATGGCCATACTCGTAACACCTCCCCCTCACGACCGCAGGTCGCACCAAGAAAATTAATAAGTTTTCTACTTTTTAAACCTAACAAAATTTCAAACCAAAAAACTATTTCACAAAAAGGTAAGTCTCATGAGCCATGATGCTCTGAATTTCAGTGTGTCACTATAACATATGCTTCATACACTTGGGCTGCACATCAGCGTATCTGCGTACATGTAGAGACGGCATCGTATAGACGATCATGACTTCATAGAGCTTCACAGTAGTGGATGAAGCCGCATTTCATCCCAGTCTTTAGTGAAGGAGATAATATTCCGCTCCTACAGTGGTAGTTTACCTCTCAATTGGTTAAACGTCTGTCCTCATCCCCAGAGAGATGGGCCCATCCCTTGCATTATCACGTTTGCAGAAAAAGGTCCCAGTTATCAATCAGATGAGATTGCAAGTTCATGCAGTACCTGTCTAATATTGATTGTGCCAATTGCCCTAGACATCCACATTCGTCAGCCACTCCTGCCCCTACAGGCAAAGTGCCATATGACTGGGCTCCCTCCGCCAGACCTAACTCTGCTTCTATGTAGTGACCATACTTATCAGCGCTCCTCTCTACTTTTATTACTTGCAATGTCATTACCCCCCCAGCACTAAGACAGATAGTAATGGGTTTGCTCCCCATTACCTGTATAATATTTATCAACCTACTGACTATGTCTCCAACAACAGCTCCAGGAACACACTCTGTCTGACCTTTTATATCTCTGTTACAAATGCAGTCCTTTCATACACCACAGAATCGCCCACCATATTAAAATATTCTTACTTCCAGTTAGAAGGAATCAGTGGTGCCTTCAATCTCACACTAGCGCCACTGGAAGTATCGTCTTGGAGGAACAGTCGTTCCTACCTTCCACATCTTCTCTAGCAACTCCTCATCTTCAGCCCAACCTGTTTGTGAACCCTTGCCATGATAAGATTGCCATATGCTGCTGGTAATGTTCCTTCACTACCAGCTAAATCTTCTCACCATACAGCTCCCAAACTCATCTATGCGGAAACCTCAGCCTATTTTTCCCCTCCTGAAAGTGAATCTCCTTCTTCAACCATGAACCTGGGATTCTAAAGCTTTTCCTGACAAGCCATGGTATGGGTAGCAGACACTGCTCCAGAGCCAGCGAAGGTGCATGAAGCCACACGGCGATGCTGGCCTCAGCAGAAGTGACAACCAAGAGGTAAATTATGAAGAGTGAAAGGTGAAGAGTGGTGAGAGAGTGCAAGAGGCAGATGATGGAGTGGGAGATGCACCGTCAAAGAGGAATTTTAATGAAGGCCCGAAAATTTTTAGGGTAAGGTTAAACAAGTTAAGAGAAGCCTAGAGAATGTTAGTTTCATCGTTAAAAACAGAGTGAGGAGTTAGTAAATGGAACATAGAACTGGTGAGATGGCGAGAATATTTCAGGCTTTAAGTGGCAGAAGAAAGGGAAGCGTGTTTCATGCTGCCCCACGGAGGTATACTGTCTTTTAGGAGTGAAAGAAGAACAGGATGCGAGTGTAGGGGTGCGTGAGGGCGTACGTAAGTAGAGGGTAAGCGCTGAAACGGCGGGATCATGACAAATGCGTTAAAAACAAGGAGGATATAGTGTTGGAGTGGTTGTGGTATTACTGTTCAATAAATGTAGCAGAAAGAGGGGAAGAGAGTACCTGGGGATTAGCCAGGCATGTATAGTCCCTTTAACATATAGGAGGACACGGGTGTAAAATTATAGAGAATAAGTTTACACAGTTATACAAGGAAAAATTATTACGGTCAGGTTATAATTGAAGAATTAGAGTTAAGACAGAATGTAGGATTGCAGATGAACAAGAGGTTTCCAGAATGGTAGGTGAGGATGTAGATCAAGTGTTTGCATTGGGCATATATGTGAACAGTATTTGTAAAGTAGGGAAGTTATTATTAGTTGCTGGATTTAGGAAGAGCCTTGCAGTGAGTGGACAGAGAAATGTGTGTGAATATTGCAAGTATATGGAATAGGTGAGGATTACTCAAGATGCTATAAAGAGCTTTTGCCAAGGATAGTGAGGCTCAAGTTAGGTAGGATCTGTGAAGAAGAGGGAGACTACTTCA
>NC_091296.1:46950386-46970386 GCF_038502225.1 Cherax quadricarinatus
TATAATACTGCTCATTAACAGAAAGTCTGAAGCAAATCAGAAAATAAATTTCCAGTAACTGCTCGGAATCCAATAATTCTAAGAATTTTAACAAGTTAATTAAAACTTTAACCTCGCACCTAAACAGTATAAATTTTTAGGGCGTCATAATACGTAATGTATCATCATTAATATTTTGAAACTAATGAGACAAGTCACTCATAATTTATAGATTGAAAACTAATATCATCTTTGATTTCATAAAACAGGTAAATTGGGATTTATTTATACCAACATTTTTTTTTTTTTTTTTTTGGGGACAGTGGGCTCAATTTTGATGCTGATTTGAAGAGTCATTCCCTAGATTTCGCACATATTCCACTCATTCCAGTATTTATAAACTAATTTAGTACGTCGACATATTTGCCCGCTTAAAATGGTAAACTTAATAGGTACTATCTTGGTTATAAGATGTATTACCCATTTAAACATTGAAGCCATTTAAAAGCGGTAGATACAAATATATTCAATACGATTTAATGGGATTAAAATTTCTCAAAAAAAATTCGTATGAAGATGTGTTTCTACGTACATCAATCTTACTGCAAAAGCCGAAGTAAGAGACTTTTCTGAACGTTTCAATCCAGTCAAAAAGTTATCGAAGCTATCGGAGTTATTCCAGGGTGACGGGAATGAGTTCAACAATTTTGTTCGCTGCGCATCTGCAAATGTCGTTTGCTCTAAGAAATTTGCCTTAGTTGCTATACACAAGCATTGCAAATATGAAGCCGATTGGTAAAACCTTCTGGTGTTATGAGAGAAATGGTACAAACACGTACCACAAACACAACCTATAAAAACACTTACCACAAACACCAAACACCTTTACCGCAAACACCCTTACTACAAACACCACCTACTTCAAACACCGCCTACTACAAACACCATCTACTACAAACACCAACACGTATCACAAGCACCACCTATCTCAAACATCACTTCATACAAACACCAAACAATACTTACCATAAACACCATGTATCACAAACACCACCTCTCACAAACATCAATTACCATAAGCCCCAAATATCACAAACACCATCAACCGCAAACGTCACACAGACTGTTCACAAACACCATATGCCACAACACGATGTAAAACACCAATTACTACATACATCACAGGGCACAGGCATTAAGTAGTACAAACACACGTACCCAGAGAACTACAAACCAAGTTCTCAGAAAAACAGATAATCATCTGTACCTAGAAACCCACAACAAACTGCTTAGTTACGCTTTATACATCCACCACTTAAAAAAACTACAACCACTAAGGGCAAAACAATCGGATATCCTCCCACAGCCAACAGTCAAACACCACACCTATCACAACTACCAACACTAAGATATCAAGCCACAACTACCAACATTCAAAAGATGCTATCACACACTAAAGCCTGAAAGTTGTGGAAGGGAGAGGCTAAAACAAAAGATTAATCATGGTAATCAGCATGATGACATGAGAGGCAGCAATACACGCTGACAAAGACAAATGTATGCTGAAGTCAAAAATTGCTCCCCGATGTATGAATAAGGACAACAGCAGCAAGAAGGCCATCTCCAGGAGAAGGGACAGAAGCAATAATTCCCCGTGGACGAGTGGACAATTCATGCATGCAAATTACGGCTGTCAGAGAATGAAGATGAATGAGCGTGCTGGGTATTGTTGAGAAATGTATATTGAGTAGAGGGCGTGACACGTTTAGCAACGCATGAAAATAAAGGTTTTTCCTACGTCAAATGTTGATGTAAATGATATGGCGGACATTCCACGTCTTAGGGCGAGATATATTAATGGTAAGTCAAACTGGTTTCTTGGAAGACTTACTATTTCTTTCTGCGTTACAGCAAACTAGTTCAGTTTTATTTTGCTTTGGGCGATATGATTCATGGGCTGATAAACTTAAATCGATAAAACAGTCATAGAAAGAATTAGAAATGTAAACAAGTGTCGCAGAGAGAATGAAAGTAAAAGAGAATTAGGAAAAAGGATAGCTTATCAGACCCAGAAAACGTATAATATGGAAAACATGTAGTTGGAACGTGTTAAGTGGCTTCGCTCAGAATGCCATTAGTGCGAGGGTCCCGTGCAAAGAAAATACAGAGGAAATATGTCTGCCTGCTACTGGGGAGGAATGAGTGAACGGTTTAATTTGCAAGCGGGTCTCAGCAACCGTGTTTTTGCTGCTGCAGCTCATGTTGTTGTTGATGTTCCTGCTGCTAACGCTTTTGTTACGACATTTACTGTCGTTACTGCTGTTCTTGTTACTGCCTCTACTCCTCTATCCCCTTGCTTTTTTTATGCCTTCAGTCTGTTGCTGTTCCTCCAGTTTCAGCTGCTGTTATTGCTACTTGCTGTAATTGATGCTGTTTGTTCCTATTGCGTCTTCTACAGCTTCTGATAATACTGCTGTAAGGGACTGGGAACTAAACTAACCAACAGCGAAATGAAAAAAAATGCATCATTACACTTTAAACATTGAAAAAATATAATTTTAAATGCATCAATTTTCTGCGATAGCCAGAGACTTTTTTTTATTACGCAATTGATGAAGCGGCAGGTTAGAGTTAAGCTACAGTATGTTTAATGATTATTTTTACCGAGACCAATGAATTATAAATACCACTCGTTCGTGGTTACAATAATATATGTATACTGCTTATGTAGGCTAGTACACCAAGGCAGCATGATCCAGTCTTACCTCCACTACAGATTTATGTTTTTCAAGTCATCCTATTTTGTTCCACCCTCTCTAAATGTCCGAACCACCTCAACAACCCCTCTTTAGCCATATGGGCAATACTTTTAGTATTCCAACATGTCCATCTAATCTCAAAGCTACGAATTCTTTGTAAAATATTCACATCACACATATTGCCCACAAACACGTCTGTACTACTCCCACCTGCAACATTCACAACGCATGCGTTGGTACCATTATACTTTTATACGTTCATATTTTTGCTTCCTTGGAAAACTTGTGTCCACAGATACCTCAAGGCACCATTCACTCCCCCCGTCCCTCATCATTTCTATGGTTCACTTTGTCCTTTCATAGACCCATCTTCTGAAAAGTTCTCTCCCAAATATCTGAACATGTTCACTTCCTCCATACTCCTTCCCTCTTAATTCTGACATCAAGTATATAATTTCTTAACTTTATTGTTACCTTCATCATGCTCTTTCTTATGTTCACTGTGTTGTGAAGCTCAGCTGCTGTGTTGAGAAGCTCACCTGGTGTACTGTGTACACTCCAAGTGCAATAGGGTCGACTCTGTATGACTGAACCACAGAAACCATCGCTCTACTGTGACTGGTAAGTAACAGACAAATGAACCACAGAAGTGGCTGAAAAATTCTGGGGTATATATCGCAGAGTGAACGACTACAGCGATTAGATTACCGATTTTGTCAACGATTACTTAACCGACTGTATGAAGGACAGCAACGACAGAATGAATGAATGAACAACTTCAACAATCAGATGAAATTTGAATAACGCTAACGGTTATAACGACGAGAAAAATATTTGGTTCTCCAAAAATTGAAAGCAAATTTTAAAGCTTTCTCCTATTTAAATATTTCAACCCTTTTTCCTATTCTCTGTTGAGAAGCAAATTCTCTCTCTCTCTTCCTTCAGCACTAGGGATTGCGAACTCCTTTTGCTCCTGGATCTTCGTACATTCATTCTTTCTCAGGTCTTTTTCCTCCTGAATTAGGGCTAATTTCAGTCATAAAAACTCAGCTTTATTACTTCCATTATTAGCAGTGGGGTGTGAACCAGGGAAGTCTTCCCAAACACCTCTGTCACCACTTGATTCTCTGCTGCGTCCAGACAATTTTTAAACATTGGAAAATTCTAGGAAAAGGAAGCCTGCTTATTATTACACCAGAAAACCAATGATGCAAAATAATAAGCCATTAAATATTATATCACAAATATTCAAGGACACAACTTGACGTCTTTCCCCAACAAATTGTTTAAATTTTATTACATTCACGAAGAATTATTATGAAATAACTCCCTAAAAATCATCATATTGCATAAATAAAGTCAGGCAGGATAACGTCTTTTCAATTACACCTGAAAAAAAAAACGTTATTTTTTTTTTACTCAATATAGTTTCATGGTAACTACTACTTTTGATGGAAACCTGGGTAGGACCATCCTAAGCTCCAGCTGTCCCAAAATTAAAGCTAATTATTGTCATTTCCAGAATTAAAATATAGTTGTCACAATAATTTGATAATTCTTCCAGTGATATTCCCGCATATTACGAAGTTTGGGGACCCAGAGGTTAAAACATTGATCTAGCGGTAAACACAAAATTATTAAAATAAATCACCCTAGCTCCACACACCCTCATTAACTTATAAAAAGAGCTAAACAGGTGATAAATACTTTAATAATGATCTTAAGTAAGATATTGCAGGAAGGTCACTTAAACTGATTTTTAGAAAAATAAACATGTACTAAACTGTATATACTCACTAACCCGCCTTCAGTGCATATCACAAAAATCATAAGTAATACATTCTTAAAGTTTTACTATTTAATTAAAGTTAGGCCGTAAGAGAATCATCATAATCAACAACCAAAGTGAGCCGGCATTCTCCCACCTGGCCTGTAATTACGTTATTATTTCTGTACTCTCAATAACTCACGAAGGCCCCACTCAGCCAACAGGGATAGTGAGCACAAAAGCAAAAAACAAACACAAACCATGGCTTGAGCATCGCTGCAAAAAAAAGAATAAATAAAAAACTAAGCCATTTACCTGCCACCTCAGCGCTACATTCCACTCAAGTGACGCCTTGACGTCATGAAACTCATGAAAAGCCTCCAGAAAACGCCGGCTTGATTTATCAAATTAGGGAGCATTTATTCACACTATTAACACCTTATTTTAATACATTTATCACAATAAGGCAATAGACTGTACAACAACGGACTAATGAGGTTTTATGAGCGATGTATGTAAGCAATATGCAGAACAAAGCTGCTTCAGTTGACAAACGAAGAAGAGACAAAAGTAATCTGCAAATCCCGTTTACATTTATTCATAAAGAAGCCCCGTTGAAGAAGATGCATCGCTTCGCAACATTGTAAAATGTCTTACGGCTACTGATTCTGTAGATGCCCATAAAGCAATTAAAGCGGGTAGTAAAATAATAGAAAGCATGAGAGGACTAAACGTCTTCCTGTACACGTTATAAAAAGAAAAAGGAATCACGTTGGAACACTATCACAAGGCATATGCAAAACTTTAAGGTGAATCGATTTCCGTTTATACACAGCTATTTTAGCATTTGATAATTGCAAGGACATGACTTACATTTTTCATTATGAATAATGATGATTTCCACTAGAAACTTTTGAAAGAAATGGACCTCTCTGAGAGGCCAACGGGCTATCATTTCCTGATGGAGTCTGGAGACTAGCACAGGATGTAAACATGCTTCTTCAGAAAGACCCTGACTTGAGGTATGTGGTTCATTTCTAAAATATTGGCCAGGGTCACGAGATACCACATTTAGTTCCACATGCCGACTCTGTTGCCAATGAGCAAAGGAGGTAGTTGTCGTTGAAGGCTATTTAGCTGGTCCCTCTACAAATGACAATACTCACAGCCAAAAGATCTCGAGGAGTGGCTAGTGCTGTTAACTTAGGTGAAGGGATGACATTCAAGACAAAGAAAGAACACTTCATGGCATGGCCAATAGTTCGAGCATTCAGAAATTTATCTTAATGCTCATGCAGAAGCTGCAAGAAAATAACATAAACCCTGTTTATGCTGAAGATGAAGCAGACTTACTGATTGTACAGACTGAAGTAGAATGCGAGTTCAGACACCCAATACCCTTATTTGAGAAGAATCAGGTATCTTGATGATGTTGGGCATCCATGCTGACAAAACCTTCAAATAAAATGCTGATTTGGAATATCAGTTGGAAGAAAGAACTGAGTTCAGAAACATGTTTCTTTTTGTAAATTGTTCATGATATTAGTGGATATGGTACCACCTCATGTCTCCTTGGTGTTGGAAACGAAGCTGCGCTTCTGAAGCCACAAAGCCATGTCGTTTTGAAAAAAAACAAACAGCAATCCTTCTGAAATCATTTTTTAAATAAGCAGGCACCATTGCTGTTGTGAAGATCCCGATCTGGTCACACGGTGTCAACTACGGTGCGGACTTGGATGTACTGCGTTGCAGTAAGTTTTGCAAGGGTGTTAAGAAGGGCTGATCTTCAGGCAGACGCTCATCCTCCCTCCAAGAGCTGCACTACAATAGTATATGAACATATTTCCAGCTTCAAGAGAGGCATGAAAACACTTTGAATCCTGAAAAATGGGGATGGATTGTGAATTGTGCTTGTTATGGACTTAATACTCACTCAGGAGTCACCCCTACAAGTTATACGCTGCTACTCTCAATTAAACTGATACCCAGAACTGTAGCTTCAGGAAGCATAGAGATATTGAGGATATTGCAGAGGGGTGGGATGCACAAATGACATGTCAACTGTAGACAAACTACTCGATGAAAACCGTGAGTTTAAGTAGATTCTCTGTCACACATTCATGCATTTCAACTGAATATTTTGTATGTAACGTCACTAACGAGTGCACTTCGTTTATTTGGTCAGGTGATCCTTACTACTTGTTTCATCTTCGCACATTTAACATATATGGCATGAATATAACTTAAAAGTATAGTTTTTACTCTGTAGTGATGAAAATTTTTGTGAATAGTGGTAACTGTAAAACAAAAAAAAATGTAAGATTCTTTAAATCCTTTATTTTTAATAAACGCCAAACGATGGCAATAAAAGATACAGTTACCGTAATTCAGCATTTTGATACTTGTAAAATATATTTAATAGTCGAAAGTCGGCATTAATAATACAGCATTTTGGGGGGGTCAAAAAGCATCACAATTTCCATATTCTTTCTTTTCCTTGTTTAGAATATATCATAGCATAGGCATACTTTAACAGTGACGCTACGTTTGGTTTTACACCCAAATATTTCAATGCATTTTCTTAATTATGTAATTAATAACAAACGTAAATATCAAGTCGATCTGGATTCATGCAAATCTGACTTGTTTCCCCCCACTTCTAATTTTTTTCTCTACTTTTAATACGTATGTTAATTAACCAGAGGAATTACTGTTACATTTCTGCTACAATTCGTTCCAACTCAAATACGTTTCTTTAGAGCTTAATTGACTGGACTACTTCCTCTGTTGACCCTGTCTTCTTCCTCTCACTAACGATATGAATTTTTGTCATAAATTTAGTAACTCTCGTTGAATGTCAGATCTTCATAACACTACAAATGTAAAAATATAATTGCCTCACTGAAATATAGTAAAAATTACTTATTCATATGAGCAAGTCGTTCATTAAATGTAAACATTTTTATCATAAGCATCCAGAGAGAGAGAGAGAGAGAGAGAGAGAGAGAGAGAGAGAGAGAGAGAGAGAGAGAGAGAGAGAGAGAGAGAGAGAGAGAGAGAGAGAGAGATTAATATACTATATTGCAAATGCACTAATATATTTTTATTAAACTTTAACCAAAAATTATATTTTAGGTTTACTGGTATAGGAACAGTTTACCGAGATGGCGTCAGTAAGCCGTGTATAGACGGCATTGTATAGATGCTTCCTAGCATCAAGTAACATTAGGGGATGTTACTTGATGTTAACCTGATAATTTTCATGCATCTAGATATTGTCTCAAAATGTTGTATTTGATGATAAAATGTTGACAGGTGTATGACATTTTCCTGATATATGGATACTTTATATTCTGAATCCCTGGATTTAATCGGAACGTTGTTTAGTAGAGTAAATTTTATTATCAGTTTAAATATGTCCAAATTACAAACCCAATCCATTTTAATGTAATAACGTCAAAGTCATTGTTTGCTCCAAATGTAAAAAAACAACATTGATACAAGTTCTAGCATTCCTGAATCTTGGAACTGCTTGTCGAAATCTGCAGCTGTTCACTATGTCACACACTGACGAATATGTGTGAAGCAATAATCGTGAACAAGCTATACAAGATTAAAAGCTACCACATGAAGAGTTGAATGATAGCTTTAGGCCTTTCGTGTTGTAATTAACACATCAGAAACTTGCAGTGTTTCATAAATTATTAGGAAGTCCAAGCAAATTGGACTTCTTACTAATTTCTGCAACATTGCAAGATCTTCATATGTTGATTGCAACACGAAAGGCCTTAAGCTATCCTTCAACTTCCCTGTTTTTGCATGTATGTGAAATGAAGAAATATATCGCCTGCGTAATAGGCATCTTCAATGTAATACATGAATGAATTTTATAATGGAGATAGTGACAGACTCGGATTGATAATTTAAATGTGTTCAGTACCTCAGTCAAGATAGCTGAAAATATTCAATGACTGCTTGTATTCCAACAGTTTGGAATCTGTATCGTTATCCATCCAGTGACCATTAAAATTGTTCTGGTCCAGTGGTTAACGCGACGATCTGGACTTTTGTGACTCTGATCGCGGGTTCCAACCCCACCCGTGGTATGTTTTTTTATAAAATGATCCGTGATGTACAGGTAGATCACAAACAAAGTTCTGGCCACCACTGAAATATGTACAAAACGGTACAAATAAACCTTGTGCAAGTTATTTTGGGAAATGAAAAAAGTAATAATTTTGGCCATGCAAGACGACTGATCCAATATACGGTCAGTATTGAACAATGTTACGTGCAAGGGCAAACTTAAACATTAACGTATATCCACAAATAGCAGCGTATGGTAGATTTAGGCAAACTAATGTAACCTAATATTACCGAAACCCGAATCAGTCGAATAAGCCGAACCAGCGAGTTTGGTCTAAAAAATAAATGACATTTCTGCCAAATAAGCAGAGTGAAAAAAATTATTCAGTAAAATGATAAAAATAAATATATCAATCCTTTTATTATTAAATAAATCTTAGTTTCATTAAATTAGGTTTTGTGCCAAAATATCTATGTCAAATTCATTAAAAATGCATTCATTAATCAAATGAGAGAAAATTTGAGAAAGTTAAAATTTACGGAAGTTCGGCCCTACTGACCAGTTCTTATTAGACACGACATAAATACATGCTTATCAATAACAACACTGCGCTAGCCAAGGATTCGAACCCATTTTGTCCTGGCCGGAGAACCACATAACGCCTTAACTCACAGTAACATACTTAGCTTGGCTGGGTGCTTGGTTCTAGTAGGATTGGGTAGTCCTGTGGGTTAAGGCGCCATGTGGTTCTCGCTCACAATGGCGGGCCGGTACAACATGGGTTCGAATCCTTGGCTAGTGCAGTGTTGTTACTGATCAATACCACTTGTCCGTGGTTGCAATATACATGCTGCTTGTAGGCTAGTACACCAAACAGGGATGAGAATGAAATTAGTTTGAAAGCTCCCACGCTACCCTATGTCCTAGGACTAAGAGAAACACACCTAGCTTGGCTGGGTGCTTGGTACCTGTAGGATTGAGTAGTCCTGTGGGTTAAGGCGCCATGTGGTTCTCGCTCACAATGGCGGGCCGGTACAACATGGGTTCGAATCCTTGGCAAGTGCAGTGTTGTTAATCAATACCACTCGTTCGTGGTTACAATATATATATATATATATATATATATATATATATATATATATATATATATATATATATATATACATATACAAACATATACATATATATATATATATATATATATATATATATATATATATATATATATACATATACATACATCCACGAACGAGCGGTTTTAAGTAAATAACAATACTGCGACTAGCCGGGGTTCAAACCCTCGGTACTTTAGCACGCCTCACGAGAAGCTGCCAAAATGAAAGGCTCATTTTCCGTACGGAAAGTGGTATGTAAATGAGCAAAGAATAAAATATATCTATTCTATTCTACCTGTTATATTTTATATAAGTACGTTATATAAATTAAATCATGTAATAGGAGTGTTTTTTGAGTGTGTAAGTAATGCAGGGAGGCAGCATATAACACCTCCTAACACTTGCTGCTTCTCCTGAAACATAAGAGAGAGGGAGACATGCTTAAGTGATTTTTGTAGATTCCACGTCACAAGGTACTGTTTACTAGACTTTTGGTTTGTTGAACAACAGTGGACCAATGTAATATAGTATGCGCGCCTTGCACGAGCACATAAGTAGCTGCCAAGACTGAGAATTATGAGGATATCTTTTAGTGAGACTGGAATAGCCGGTCCCAAATCTTTTTCCTGTGTAAGAAGTACATAATATGTTAACTAAATTACTCGAAAGTAAAATAGAAATAAACATTCTTAGCCTCACCTTTCATTATCTTCTACCAGTGATGCGTCATGTGGTGTGAGGCTTAACTTAGACATTAATGGGCTTGGCTTTTTACCATTACATAAATTTAATATTTAATGCGAGAGTAATAATTTTTTCTCATAATTATCAAAAAATTCTACGACCTCACTGTATATCCGTAGAAATTTTAGTTTATGATATACAGTGATGCCTTACTCATGTAAGACCTCGAATTTGGTATTTCTATGAGTTCCTTCATATAAACATAAAATATATTTTTGTGTTCAGAAATACCCAACATCAGTAGACTTTATTATAATAAAAGAATAAATGTTGGGCTACTGACCTGTACTGCCACGAGTGTGTCAATTTTATCTTCTGTAAACTACTTATAAAACCTTATCTAATTTTCTCACCGAGACAAGGATAACCTTTTTTGCCTTTTTTTTTTTTTTTTGCAAATTAATGTTATCTATATTTTTTTATATAATATCTGTGTTTTAAAACTATATGTTTACTTTACATTGTCCTAATGACCCAGGGGCGTCTATCTGAAAATTAGTTATTTCTTTGATTACCAAAATAAATATTTAGTGGCGATCCCTCCTCACTCTATTTCCCAAAATGACTGATTTATATTATGCAGGTCTAGAGAGGGATTGGTCTTGTCACATGGGTATCTATCCAGAAGACAGAACTTGGCCTTGTTCATTGAGACAGCATTTATTTTAGTTTGTGCTTTAGAGAATGATGATAAGTCTTCTCCCTCTTCTGAGAGCAACATCAAGACAGAAACAAGATATAACAGATGAGAGGCGTCTCTCAAATAATTTAGTTCCAGGTGAGGATGCAGTATCTGGAGGCTGGAGTGGTTCCGCAACATATGAAGTACAATAGCTTACCTAACCCTCTCTCCACACACCCTTAGTGGTGTTAACAAATATCTCTGAGCTCTTGCATGGAGCAGGCTGTAGCAGTTCAAGTTTAGAGAGAGCTCAGAGGATAGATGCTAATGCTTGTGAGAGAACAAAGTAGAGAGTGAGAGAGAGAGAAAGTAGTGTATAAAGAGAGTAGCGTATAGAGGATGACAGAAGAAACGTGGGGGATGGGGAAATGTTGTGCCTCCCATGATAAAACTAGGGTTGTACAGACAAGATCATCTACGTGGTGGGGTCCAGTTTCGACGTGCGGAGGACAGCGCTGATGGTTCTGTGCTACAAAGAAGAGGACCCAAAATGAACAAGAAAAGCTCAGTTATGCACTAATTCAGGGCGCCTTGTCTTCTTCCTTATCATGTCTATTGCTACCATTTATCTGTTAGTCACATCCTCACTTCTAAATCAACATCATTGCCTCCAGCACTGAAGAAGATAATGAATTTGATCCCATTGCCATTCATTATGCCAAACAAGATTTCGTTGTGTAACCTAACAATACTAAGGTTTTTCTAATTAACTGTTTATTCCATTTCCCTTCCTTTAATACCAAACCGTTTTTGGACTCTGCAGTCGATTTAACTATAACTCTAGCCTGACTAGATTGGCTTACGTCAGCAGAGAGCCGGAATGCAATAACAGATACCGTAAACAAACAATTCACAAGGAGATAAACAACCAAGGCACAAATGGCATAGGAGTTATACAGACTTCAGCACCTTCGTTCATCGCCCTTTGCTGCGTCTCTTCATAAGACAGCGATCATCTGGTAAATCATATGTTACAAGGTCACATACCTATGTCACATAGTTGTACATTGCATCTCATATAAGACAGCCTAGCATCACATAACATAACTCTCCTGTCACCATTCCTTCCTGCAATTATTAAATGATAATTCGGGTGGCAGAGACGACGAAATTTTCCTCTGCACAGGAAACCCTAAATATAACAAATATCTAAAAAATATAGAGAGGTACCACCTCTAGAACTGTCCTGGGGACCCTCATCCTCAGAGAAAAGAATCAACTTGCTTCTGGGAACACTCAAGGTTCTCCCTGAAGCTGCTTGAATATTAATTATGTCCAACTACTGTTGCTACGACTACTACTACAAAACTACAACAACTACTAATACTAATAATAATAAAAATAATAAAATAAAAATAAATGAGCGAAGTATTTGAAGATTTGTTCGTACCTTATCAGACTGCCCTCTGTATTCTTGCATGCCTGTGTGACAAGAGAATCTCTCTTCAGTTTAGCTTTAGTGTTGATATTTATTAATGGAAGCTTTGAATTAGATATGGGTTGTGTATGTCCTAAGTTTCCATTTTTACGATGTTGATTTCCTTATAATACCGCCCTCTGCACTATTCGAATCGAGTTATGCAGTAATTGGAAACCGTTCTCGGATCATGCAACGCCCAAAGTTAAGTTAAGTTCTGAAGGTATTTTACTCTGGAAAGATCGCTCTAAACTCTACAGAAAAAAATTGTTAATTAAACAAATATTTTAATGAGGTCATGTCATATGCAGCGAGGACATGGACGTAAGATCATATTATATACCCTTTAAGACTGCCAAGGATTTCACCCTCCCTATCCTCCACTTGTCTTCTAATAGCGTCTATGCCCTACGTAAGATGTGATATTCCTTGAATCTGAACGAAGTCTTGGTAATAGACAAGGGGACACAAATAACCACTCAGGATCCATTATATAAACACCACATACATTATGTACAGAGAAAACCTCACATATGTCAAAGTGGGACAAGGAGTAATTCATGTTAACACAGGATGACAGGGTTAGGAAGAGGCAGGAAGCTGCCGTCATCAGGGCAAATAACACTATAGAAGAAAATCAAATGGCTTTCATGTTAGCCAAGCCTCTTGCATACCTCCTGTAAGATTACCTCCCCATACGAAATGTTACTTATAATCTACGGTTCAGCTTCTCTGTCTTCACTGCCAGTACACACACCCGAACCAAGTGTAATTCCACGTTTCCCACATTTCCCTGGTCACCTAGCTGTCAGACGAATCTAGATTTTTTCTAATTTACAAATTTATGTGTGAATGCACTTTTTTTTACACATTTGTGACCTATCTTAAAATAACTTAATATAAACTAAATTAAAAAATAGAGAAACATAAGAGTCAAGGAATGGGTATGAATATTAAGCTATCTTAAGGCATTGTATATATACCTGTACACACCATGAATATTGGTATTTTCTACATAATTTATGGTTTCACTGCGTAGAAAGACAGCAAAACCTAGAGCACATATGTACCTCTTATTTGTTCAATAGTAAATTTGTAAAAAAATATGAATTTGTTTAGGTTCTTTGCTGTTAATAATTAACAAAAAAGTTAGGTTAATGAATTAGGATGAAATGGACAAGATATGCAAATAGTTGATAACGTTAAAATATTTTAATGAATATATAAAAATTCGAAGTGTGTGCTATGTTATGGTCGTAGTTTCATCTAATAAAACCAGTAATTATATAGTCTGATAATTAATTCTGTAAATGGGATAAAAATCTCCCGTACCGTATACGAATGATTAATATATATATATATATATATATATATATATATATATATATATATATATATATATATATATATATATATATATATACACGTATTTGTAGTCCAGAGTTCATAGATGAGGAAATATCAAAAATTTATGAAATAGGTAATGATTTGAAATACCAAACAAACGTAATTGACAAAACTTTTAAAATTGCTAGAAATACTTTTTACAATCCGAAAAGGGACAACCAACCTTATTCAACTAAAAATATGTTGGTTCTCCCTTACCATGAAAACTTGGTTGATATGCCTTCTCTTCTCAAGACTTTTAATATCAAAGTTGTATTTAAAAATCTTGATACAGTAAAAAAAACTTTTGATAAAGAATTCCCCCCAAAATGCTAACGGATGTATCTATAAAATTCCTTGTAAAATTTGCGACAAAGATTATTACGGTCATATTGGTAAAAGTCTTGAACTAAGATTAAAACAACGTAAATATAGCATTAGAACTGGACAAAATTCCAATGCTCTATTTATTCATGCGAGAGATTTTAACCATCCAATTGATTTTCAAAAAGTTGAGAAAGTTGTATCAAACAAATCCATGGTCGACAGGGATATAATTGAATCTTGTTTCATAAAAAGCAGTTTTGACAATAATAAGAATATTTCCTTTGGTTTATATAAATTAGATGCATTTACAATTAATAGAATTTCGGAAGAATTTAATAATACATTGGACAAATAATAAATTTTAATTTTTTTAATTCTTAGGTAGAACAGTTTGATGGTGGGTTGTGTGAAGGACCTGTCTAGTTGGACCAGCGGGCCTGCAGCAGTGTTCCCTTTCTTATGAGTGGCGCGTCAGGTGTTGCATTGTTGTGGGATGTGATAGTGAGGTGTGGGATAGACCATTTATATGCCTTCCTTTGATGCATTACTTTCATTGTTCCTTGATAATGTGAGTAGTCACGAAAGCGCTTGGAATTTCTCTACTCTTTCACAGTGGTTGTTTTGCATATTCTGAAATCACCTGTTTACTGTGATCTTTATATATATATATATATATATATATATATATATATATATATATATATATATATATATATATATATATATATATATATGCAAAACAACCACTCTGAAAGAATAGAGAAATTCCAAGCGCTTTCGTGACTACTCTCATTATCAAGGAATTATGAAAGTAAAGCATCCAAGGAAGCTATATAAGGGGTCTGGCCAACACCTCACTATCAGATCCCACAACGGTTAAACACCTGACTCGCGCCGACCTAACTGGATAGGTCCTTTGCACAACTCACCCACAAACTATTCTACCCAAGAAAATTTAAAAATTAGTATTTGTCCAGTGTATTATTAAATTCTTCCCAAATTCAATTAATTATAAATGGATCTAATTTATATAAACCAAAGGAAATATTCATATTAGTGTCAAAACTGCTTTTTATGAAACAAGATTCAATTATATTCCTGTCGACCATGGACTTGCTTGATACTACTTTCTCAACTTTTTGAAAATCAATTGGATGGTTAAAATCTCTTACATGAATAAATAGAGCATTGGAATCTTGTCTAATATATATATATATATATATATATATATCTATATATATATATATATATATATATATATATATATATATATATATATATGTCGTGCCGAATATGTAAAACTGGTCAATTAGCAAGAAATCATTTAAAATTAGTCCTTTCTAAAAAAATTCTCTTATACGTTTAAAGATATATTTTTTTCATTAATGTTAATGTAAAAAAATTTTAATTTTGCACCAAAAGAATCTTAGAAAACTTAACTAACCTTATTTTAACACGCGCAATTTATTTTAGAATAATCCAATTAAATATATTTTAGATTTGTTTACAATAATTTAATACTAAACAAACACAGTGAAATATAATTTTTTCGTTAGGTTCAGAATGATTTTGGCGAAATTATTGCATACACAAATTTTCACTTGTCTTATTTAAGCCAAGATCGCAAGTTCTGCCTATTCGGCACGACATATATATATATATATATATATATATATATATATATATATATATATATATATATATATATATATAATATATATATATATATATATATATATATATATATATGCAATAAGATCATAGTTCCTTGATAATGTGAGTAGTCACGAAAGCGCTTGGAATTTCTCTATTCTTTCAAAGAGGTTGTTTTGCATATATATATATATATATATATATATATATATATATATATATATATATATATATATATATATATATATATATATATATATATATATATATATATATATATATATATATATATATATATATATATATATATATATATATATATATATATATATATATATATATATATATATATATATATATATATATATATATATATATATATGCAATAAGATCACAGTAAGCAGGTGATTTCAGAATATGCGAAACAACCACTGTGAAAGAATAGAGAAATTCCAAGCGCTTTCGTGACTACGCACATTACCAAGGAACAATGATAATGTGAATATTCACGAACGCACTTGGAATTTCTCTATTCTTTCACAGTGGTTGTTTTGTGTGTATTATATATATATATATATATATATATATATATATATATATATATATATATATATATATATATATATATATATATATATATATATATATATATATATATATAAACATATATAATGTCGTGTCGAATATGTAAAACTGGTCAATTAGCAAGAACTCATTTAAAATTTAGTCCTATCTAAAATTTTCTCTTATACGTTTAAAGATATTTTTTTCATTAATGATAATGTAAAAAATTGGAGTTTTGCACCAAAAGAATCTTAGAAAACTTACCTTATCTTATTATAACAAGAACAATTTATTTTAGCCTAACCCAACTAAATACATTTAAGATTTGTTTACAATAATTTAATACTAAACAAACACAGTGAAATATATTTTTTTCGTTGGGTTCAGAATGATTTTGGCGATATTATTGCATACACAAATTTTCGCTTGTCCTATATGGCAGGGTGACCCAAAAAAGAAAGAAAATCCCCAAAAATAAAATACTTTCAACATCATTCAACACTTCCACCTCACACATAATCACTGTTTTCGCAGAGGTGCTCAGAACACAACAGTTTAGAAGCATATACCTATACACAACATATCCCTCCAGACTGCTAATATCCCGAACCCCTCCTTTAGAATGCAGGCATTGTGCTTCCCATTTCCAGGACTCAAGTCCGGCTATATAAAAGTAACCGGTTTCCCTGAATCCCTTCACTAAATCTTACCCTGCTCACACTCCAACAGATCGTCAGGTCCCAAATACCATTCGTCTCCATTCACTCTTATCTAACACGCTCATGCACGCTTGCTGGAAGTTCAAGCCCCTTGCCCATAAAACCTCCTTTACCCCCTCCCTCCAACCTTTTCGAGGACGACCCCTACACCGCCTTCCTTCCCCTACAGATTTATACGCTCTCCATGTCATTCTACTTTGATCCATTCTCTCTAAATGACCAAACCATCTCAACAACCCCTCTTCAGCCCTCTGACTAATACTTTTAGTAAATCCACACCTTCTCCTAATTTCCGCACTCCGAATTTTCTGCATAATATTTACACCACACATTGCCCTTAGACAGGACCTCTCCACTGCCTTCAACCGCCTCCTCGCTGCTGCATTCACAACCCAAGCTTCACACCCATATAAGAGTGTTGGTACTACTATACTTTCATACATTCCCTTCTTTGCCTCCATAGATAATGTTTTTTTGTCTCCTCATATACCTCAATGCACCACTCACCTTTTCACTCATCAATTCTATGATTAACCTCATCCTTCATAAATCCATCCGCCGACACGTCAACTCCCAAGTATCTGAAAACATTCACTTCTTCCATACTCCTCCTCCCCAATTTGATATCCAATTTCTCTTTATCTAAATTATTTGATACCCTCATCACCTTACTCTTTTCTATGTTCACTTTCAACTTTCTACCTTTACACACACTCCCAAACTCATCCACTAACCTTTGCAATTTTTCTTTAGAATCTCCCATGAGCACAGTATCATCAGTAAAAAGTAACTGTGTCAATTCCCATTTTGTATTTGATTCCCCATAATTTAATCCCACTCCTCTTCCGAACACCCTAGCATTTACTTCTTTTACAACCCAATCTATAAATATTTTAAACAACCATGGTGACATTACACATCCCTGTCTAAGACCTACTTTTACCGGGAAGTATTCTCCCTCTCTTCTACACTCCCTGATCCTCACTATCCTCATAAAAACTGTTTACAGCATTTAGTAACTTACCACCAATTCCATATACTTGCACCATCTGCCACATTGCTCTCCTATCCACTATCATATGCCTTTTCTAAATCCATAAATGCAACAAAAACTTCCCTACCTTTATCTAAATACTGTTCACATATATGCTCCAATATAAGCACTTGATCTACACATCCCCTACCCACTCTGAAAACATCTTGCTCATCTGCAATCCTACATTCTGTCTTACCTCTAATTCTTTCAATTATATCCCTACCGTACAGTTTTCCTGGGATACTCAGTAAACTTATTCCTCTATAATTTTTACAATCTCTTTTGTCCCCCTTCCCTTTATATAAAGGGACTATACATGCTCTCTGCCAATCCCTAGTTACCTTCCCCTCTTTCATACATTAATTAAACAAAAATACCAACCACTCCAACACTATCCCCCCCCTGCTTTTAACAATTCTGTCATGATCCCCATCAGTTCCAGCAGCTTTACCCCTTTTCATTCTACGTAATGCCTCACGCACCTCCCCGACACTCACATCCTGTTCTTCTTCACTCCTAAAAGATGGTATACCTCCCTGGCCAGTGCATGAAATTACCGCTTCCCTTTCTTCGTCGACATTTAAAAGTTCCTCAAAATATTCTCGCCATGTACCCAAAACCTCCATCTCCCCATCTATTAACTCCCCTACTCTGTTTTTAACTGACAAATCCATTCGTTCTCTAGGCTTTCTTAACTTGTTTAACTCACTTCAAATTTTTTTCTTATTTTCATTAAAATTCCTTGACAGTACCTCTCTCACTCTATCATCTGCTCTCTTTTTGCACTCTCTCATCACTCTCTTCACCTTTCTTTTACTCTCCATATACTGTACTCTTCTTATAACACTTCTGCTTTGTAAAAACCTCTCATAAGCTAACTTTTTCTCTTTTATCACACCCTTTACTTCATCATTCCACCAATCACTTCATTCCTCCTGCACCCACTCTCAAATAACCACAAACTTCTGCCCCACATTCTAATACTGCATTTTTAAAACTATTCCAACTCTCTTCAACCACCCCCTCCCACTACTCATACTTGCACCAGCCCACCTTCCTGCCAATAGCTGCTTATATCTCACTCGAACTTCCTCCTCCCTTAGTTTATACACTTTCTCCTCCCTCTTGCTTATTGTTGCCATTTTCCTCTTTTCCCACCTACCTCTTACTCTAACTGTAGCTATAACTAAATAATGATCCGATATATCAGTTGCCACTCTATAAACGTGTACATCCTGGAGCCTACCCATCAATCTTTTATCCACCAATACATAATCTAACAAACTACTTTCATTACGTGCTATATCATACCTTGTATATTTATCCTCTTCTTCATAAAATATATATTGCTTATTACCAAACCTCTTTCTACACATAGCTCAATTAAAGGCTCCCCATTTTCATTTACCCCTAGCACCCCAAAATTACCTACTACTCCCTCTACAACATTTTTGCCCACTTTAGCATTGAAATCCCCAACCACCATTACTCTCACACTTGGTTCAAAACTCCCCAAGCATTCACTCAACATTCTGCAAAATCTCTCTATTCTACACTTCTCTCTTCTCAAGGTGCATATACGTTTACTATAACCCACTTTTCACATCCAGCCTTTATTTTACTCCACATAATCCTTGAATTAATATATTTGTAGTCTCTCTTTTCCTGCCATAACTTATCCTTCAACATTATTGCTACTCCTCCTTTAGTTCTAACTCTATTTGAAACCCCTTACCTAATCCCATTTATTCCTCTCCACTGAAA
>NC_091296.1:46975386-46980386 GCF_038502225.1 Cherax quadricarinatus
AGTTGCAGTAGGAGTGATAGCAACTTTGTGATGGCGCGGTTTATTGTTTTGACAAGAATTCTTGTTAATATTTCAGAGACGATGAAGCTACTTTTATTCTGTTTGTGTTAGAAATAGCAACTAATGATTCAAGGCATTTATGTCTATGGAAATTGGGTTCTATAATCACTAGGTAGGCGTTGTTGTATTTCATCAGGTGGTTGGTTGAATTCAGGTGTTGAACGCAGTTGTTGTTCAGGTTACCGTTTCTTTCATGCATTAATGTCTTCATTAAGACGTATTTCCAGGTGTCTTCTTGGTTCACCTAGGTATATTTTGTCACAGCCGCCTCAGGAGATAGTATAAACCCTGCGTTGACTTTCAATGTTCGTTAATTTCGTCCTAGTAAAATCTTTTATGAAAATACTGTTTGCGATGAGTAGTGTTAACTTGAGCGAGTAGTTTAGAGACGTTCAGTGCAACCTGGCTGTAGGGAAGGGTTATAACGTTGTTAGGAGTGGTGTTAGTGCTTGGGGAAGTGATGATCTGAAGAGCTCTTTCCTTACGGTCTCTGATGAAAAACGAAGGAAAGTGTTGCTCGGTGAAGGTTTGGTTCACGTGTGTACATTCTTCTCAAGAAACTCTCGATTGCAAATTCGGTATGCTCTTAGGAAAAATCCGACGATGATGCCTCTTTTGATCTTATTTTAAGTGAAAAAGAAGTATGAGATTTTTTTTTTGTAGGCTTCCTTTCAACTTGATACCTTAGAGTGTTATCTAATTTGTGAACGAGGACGTCTAGAAAGATAACTTGTCATTGGACTCTTCAAGTTTCCTTTTCTAGACGTCCTCAGTCACAAAGTAGATAACAGTAAGGTTTCCAGTATACAGGAAGCCTATAAACAAGAACGATCTCTCACACTTCAATTTCGGTCAAGATACGAAGACCAGAAGAGGCATCATCATCGGATTTTTCCTAAGAGCATACCGAATTTGCAGTCCAGAGTTCCTCGACGATGAGTGTACATACAATGGACCTTCATTTACATTTTCCTTCCTATTTCACCAAAAACTGCAAAAAAAAGCCCTTTAGTTCATTTCTATACTAACACCATTTCTAACCAAGTTATAATCCTTCCCTACATTCAGGTTGCATTGAACGTCTGTAAAGTGCTCGCTCAAACTAACCCCAGAGTCCTCATCTCAACCAGTACTTTCCTAAAACATCCGACTAGGACGAAATTGAAGAACATCGAACCAATCAACGCTGTGGAAGTTGTGACAGATTATACGTAGGAGAAACAGCAAGAAACATCGAAACACTTCTCAATAAACACATTAACGCATGTCAGAAAGACAACTTAAATAATGCCCGCGAACAACACCCGAATTTCGCCAACCACCAGATGAAATTCAACGATTCCCGCCTAGTGATTAAAGAACCTAATTTCCGTAGACGTAAATGCCTCGAGTCGTCATTAATCCTATTTCTAACACAATTAGAATAAATGCAGCTTCATCTCTGAATATTACCAAGAATTCTCCTCAAATAATAAACCCCAAAGATCACATAGCTGCAACCATTTGTACTATCACCACAACTATGATCACCACCACAAGTGCTACTTCTGTTACCACTATAACAAGTACTACTATCTACAACGATTACACTGGTCAACAACCAAAATGCTTCCGAGACCAGAGTAGCAATTTCCAACTAATATTAGGTCACTGATAATGAATATCATGGTTAAAATTGCTTTTTAGCTCTACTTTTCAATATACACCTACGTGTCACAACAGGTTCCAACAGGCTTGCGGCAGTGTGTTTCTTACCACACTCACAGTCTCACTTATTAGAATATAAAGCATATGTTGCAGTGCATGAAATATGAAGAACATCAATGGCAGCTCTGTGGTGACTAAAAGGTTGTTGCTCTTGTGATGGGCTTGCAGGGCGGATACACCAAGTACTGCAGCTTTCTATGAGAATGGGACAGCCGTACAAGAGGTTCCCACTACATTAGGAGAGACTGACCACCCCGTCAATCATTGGAGCCTGGGACGAAAAATGTTCAACATCGACGTCTCATTGAACCTAACAAAATTTTGCTACCACCACTACATACAAAACTGGGGCTCGTGAAAAACTTTGTAAAAGATATTAACAAATCCAGTCAGGGATTTAAGTATTTAACATCAAAAATCCCCTCACTGAGCGACACTAAGAGAGGGAAACTTCAACGGACCTCAGATTCGAGAGCTTCTTAAAGATGGTGACTTTGAATCAGACCTTCATGGGGAGGAGAAAGCTGCTTGGGAAGCATTCAAGTTAGTTGGGAAGGGATTTCTCGGAGACTGAGTCTCAAAAGAATAAAAATAACTGGTCTCAGCATAAAGCTCACATTATGCCACAAGAAACAGCCTGCTTGAACAAAGGAGAAATAATCTGTTTAAATACAGCAGACGCCCCAGAAATAGTCATTGATGGATCTAAAAAAAACTCATCTTTTGGTACCCTCTTAAGAGTTACAGCTCTTATCTTTAAATTCATTAAAGGAGCAAAACAAAAATTATGAATTTCCTGAAACCAATAAATAGTGGGTAAAGAAAATACAGATATATATTTTCTCTACAGAGTACAAATTTCTGGAAACACAGGATTAATACCCAAAGGTGTACATCTGATTGTTCGCCTGTGCTACAACCAGAGCAGTACACCTACAAGTAGCCACTGGCATGTCTCCTGAAACCTTTATCAAATTATTCAGAAACTTTGCAGCCTGAAGGGTATGCCCCAGACTGATAATTTCAGAAAATTCATTGATCTTTGTTGCTGGTGCTGCTTATATAAGCAAGAACATTGATCAGAGGTACAACAGAGGCTGAATCAACGCAGTTGTCGTTGGAGACACATTCCTCCTAAACGTTCACGGCACGGTGGATTTTATGAAAGAATGATCGGCATCGTAAAACGTTTAAGGACGACTCTTCATCGTCAGCGAATCGACTTCGAAGAATTTCCGCACAGTTCTGACTGAAATAGAAAATAAGAGCCAACAACAGACCTCTAACGTATGTTACCGATGATCTAAAGAATTTAGAAGTGTTAAGTCCATCTCATTTGCTCCATGGCAGAAGGCTCGAACCTGTTTCTCCCATAAATGATAAAAAAAAAATCATAGAGTATCCTACTTATTTCGAACCTGAGCAACTCAGACGTAAATTCAAACACCTTAATAAAGTGATTGAACGTTGGGAGAAAATTTAATGAGAAGACTATCTCACCTCACTGAGAGAACATTTCTATGGAGCTGGTGTTCCTGAAAATCATACGTCCTTAAGATCTGGTGAAATAGTGATTATTGACAATGATCGTCCAAAGTCCCAATGGCCTCTTGGAAAAATAGTAACCATACATCCTGATGCAAATGGAACCATCAGGACAGTTGATGTTTTGAGTAAAAGTGTAGTGAATATAAGCGGACAATAGATAAACTAGTGCTGTTAGAATTACACAGTGTTGAAAACAAACTTTGTGATTCTCCAGAAACCCCACAGATTAAAGATGTTCAGAAAAGACAATCAGCAGTGGTGGCAAGTGAGAAATCAAATTAATATTAAGAGATGAATAGTTCACCTGTGGTGAACTTCCGTCCGCCCCCCAGTGTGGAGAAAATTTCTCCAGAAAGGAGGGTATCAGCCCCCTTCAACTCTTTCAGGGACTTGAATGACTCAGCCCTCCCGGAAGGGGCAAATGGCATCTTGCTTTCTGAACAACAGTTTAATTGATTCCGTATGAGGCTAAGAACGTAAGTCACTCCACCTCTGTGGAGTAGTGTTAGTGTAATACGAGTTACAAAAAATTAAGAAAACAGACTCTCTTTACCTTGACAAAAGTAATTAATGAAAATCCTGCATCAATTTATTCACAATGTGGGATAAAAATAAACTGTCGGCGATAGGTAGATATCAGAAAATCTATCACTTGCAATGAAACTGTGATGTCAAGTAAGAAGGGAAATATGCTTAAGTCGGTGATTTAGGGACGTGCCCCAGGGCGAAACGAGGGCGAAGCCCGCTGCAGAGCTCAGATTGCTTTAAGGTACGGAAGGGGAACCATGATTCACGCCGGGAGAATGGACAAAGGAACTATAGTGCAGTGGGTTTTTGACATTTTACTTGACAATCTCATCATTTCGTGGTGGAACTATTACACAGTAATTCTCTTCCTATTACGAAATTACCACGAAAGGACAAATCTTAAAAAAGGGATTAGTGTAACAGTGTTTGTTGCAAATGATCTTCAGTGAGAAACAGTGCAACCGTGAGACACTACCAATTCAATCAAGACATTGGATATCGGGTTAATTTCCTTGCCACAAACCAGGGAAAATTTGCAGGTCAGATATAAATACCCAGGTAAGTCTAGTCAGTTATGAACCTAGTTACGGTTTGTCAAAGAAATGACCCAGGGGTGGCTACAGGAACTTTAAACCAACATTTAAGATAAGTATCTTTCTACAGTCTTTTAACTTATCTTACCATGCTCCAATACCTCACACACACTACAAAAGCCCATCAAGTCATAAAAACCACATGACGAGTGTTACAGTCAGAAGATTGGCATGACGATGGGAAATCCTCTCTCACCTGTCCTTAGTAATTTGCATATAGAATATTTTGAAACAAGATTAACAAAATCCTCACCAATAGAGCTAGGTGGTATAGATATGTTGATATTTTATGTTTTATGCCTAAGAATATAGCTAAAAATCATTTCCTTGTTAAATTAGTCTAAGTCATACCATAAATTTTACTGTAGGGTTTGAATTATTAAATGGAACCATGATTTTCAATTAAAAATTTGCGGAAAACCAACAAGTAACTGTTCCAATGTCTTTTATTCGTCACATCAAGATGAAGTTAAACTTTCTGTATTCTCATCAATGTTATTGAGAGCTTTGAGTATTTGCTCCCAAGAGTTCATAAATGAAGAAATCTTGAAGATTTGTGAAATA
>NC_091296.1:46982886-46995386 GCF_038502225.1 Cherax quadricarinatus
CCGGCACTTTTGACAAAACTGCAAGTACTAGGAGTTGCTGGGTATTTAATATGCCTCCTCAGTGGTTACCTTAAGAATAGATCTCTAAGCGTAGTTCTCAACGGGACATACTCAATAAAACACACTATTGGTGCAAGGTTTTTACATGGAAGTGAGCTTGGGCCATTTTTCTGGAATGTCTACTACAATGACCATCTCTAACTCATCCCAGAACTCCATGCATATGCAATCGACTCTAAGTTACATCAATCACCATGGGAAAACGATGGCAGGTCACATTTGCTCCTGAGAAAATATAAATGATGGTCTCTAGGTACCATGATGGTAATGCTGTAACAGCAAGAATGAATGTGAGAGTGTAGGTTCCTGGAGATGAGACATCCTAGGGGTGAAATTTGACTTCAAATCAACTGTGATCTTGCGATCAAAGCGGTCAGTCAGCTTACAGTACTTAGACGCATCTCGCATCTGCTCATCAACAAAGGTTTCAAGATTCCAAGTACGAAGCACAAGTACGCCCAAACCTGGAGTATGCTCCACTTTCTTGGATTGTCTGTCCCCCGTGTCATCTACGACTTATCGACAGAATAGAGATCAGAGCAAAACGGCTCACCTCTCGTCTGGACCTAGTCTGGAGAGATCTTCGATTTCAGCAAAGACTTCAGCACGGAAGCATTGAGTGTGGCTTTGCTGTCAAGGACAAGGCAATTATTGGCTCCACTCCACGGACAGCGAGAAAGGAGCTTTTACACAACAAGACGGGCAGCAAGCGACATCACTTCATCTGAGATCATTTATTCGTAGGAAGACTCGAGTGTGGAATATGTTCGTTCAGCATAATATTAACGAATAAAGTCATCGGTCCAAATGCAGTCGCTGGCCCACATACGACTCCAGCTTCATCTTGTCCCATGTTCGTATATCTCTCAATAAAAAGGCTTTCAGATGAGATGATATAGGTAACAGCTCTTAGTTTGTAAATAAATTACGAACCCTAAACCTAACCATGTAAAATCATGCATGAGAGAGAAAGAGAGAGAGAGAGAGAGAGAGAGAGAGAGAGAGAGAGAGAGAGTTAAACTACCACTTTTTTCATATCGTGTGTGGTGTGTATAGTTTATCATAAGGTTCTCTCCCCACCCTCCAGCTACACACTCGGCAAGATGATTAAACCTTTCTGAAGATAATTACCATTCAAAGAAAAAATAAACACTTAAGAATTAAATATCTGCAGGTTATCGCATTCAGATTTAAAACTCTTACCACTGCTATTACCTCATTTAATACTTCAACTATTATATTACCTATAATTCAGTTTGTTCCTTTAAAAGCGCTAGTACTACTACTGCTGTTATTAACATTACTACTATACCTACTACTATTACCACTAGCATTATTGTGTAATTGTAAATTATATTATACCGATAATAATGAGAATATGACTACTAATTATAATAAAACATTATTAAAAATAAGAAAGTCTTATAAAAAAAATTGAGTAATTAATAGTTCAGACATTCAGGAATTACATGAGTTTATGTTACATATTTTCACTAGCAGTTTCAAGCTCTTTTTTAAAATGACACATTTTTCTTTAAGTTTAAGATGTCTGTATTATTTTAAATGTTTGCTGGAGATGCTTTACTATTTTTTTCTTACTTTTGAAAAAGATGCTTAAAAATCTGAATTCTTAAAAAAAGTCAGCTGTGTGGTAGCACTGGACATTGCTGGCGCTTTCGACCGGGCGTGGCACCAGGGCCTCTTAGCAAAACTGCAAGCACTGGGAATTGCAGGCTCTTTGCTATGTCTCCTCAGTGATTACCTTCTTGGTAGATCTCTAAGGGTAGTTCTCAATGGAACAGAATCAGTAAGACATCCTATTGGGGCAAGTGTTCCACAAGGAAGAGTTCTGGGACCATTGTTATGAAATGTCTACTTCAATGACCTTCTTCATCTCGTCCAAGAATCCCATGCATATGCAGATGACTGTACACTGACATTCACGTATCCAAGAGAATAAATGCCAGCTGCTCTAAGCTACATCAATCACCAGCTCAGAGCTATATCAGCTTGGGGAAATAGATGGCAAGTAACATTTGCACAAGACAAAACAAATGATGATGATCTCTAGGCACCAAGATGGTAATGCCGGTGCAGTAGTAAGGATGAATGGGAGGGTGTTGGCACCTGGGGAAGAAGTTGATATCCTTGGGGTAAAATTTGACTCCAAACTGACCATGAAGAACCACTTTATAAATCTTGCAAAGAAGGCAGCCAAGAAGCTTAGAGAACTTCGCCGTATCTCGCATCTGCTTGACAGCAGGGGTTGCAAGATTTTGTACGAGGCACAAGTACGTTCACACGTTGAGTATGCCTCACTTTCTTGGTTTGCCTGCCCACCTCCCCCTCTCATCTGCGATTGCTTGACAGAGTAGAGAACAGAGCAAGACGTCTCATCTCTCGCCTGGACCAATCCTGGATAAATCTATCATTTCAGCAGAGCCTTCAACACATGAGGGATGTGAGTGGCCTTACTGTTATGTACAAGACCGATATTGTCGAAGAACCACACTTGGATCCACTTCGAGAACAGCGTAAAACAAGCGTCTATACCACAACACGGGCAGAAAGCAGCAACTTCACTCTGGCTGTACCCTTCTCCAGAACATCACTTCATCTGAGATCATTTTATCCCCAGGGTAACTCGAGTATGGAACACATTCGTACAGCATTATGATGTCAACGAGATAAAGTCAGTTGATCAGATGAAAATGCTGGCCCACAGATGGCTCCAACTTCATCCTGTTCCATACTTGTATGTTTCATTACAATAAAAATGTTTTCAAATTAGCTAATGTAGGTAACAGCTCTTAGCTTGTTAATAAAGTTAGGAATCCTTAACCTGTAAATAGCTTGTCAATAAAGCAAGGGATCCTTAACCTAACCTTGTCAAACCCCGTGTTAAAAAAAAAAAAAAAAAAAAAAAAAAGTTGGTATCGTCTTTTGCAAAACTGGGATCAAAATTTAGAAGTTATTTTCAAGATGCAGTATTAGAATATTGTACAAAAAGAGTCAGTAATGATTCTGCTGCTTTTTTTTTTTTTATCCAGAGAACCAAAATAATGTTCTTTGTGTTGTTACATTTAGAATTTTACTAGGCGTTGTTTGTGTTGGTTCTGGCAAGATTTTCCTGAGTGCTGGTAGTGTGTATCTTGGTAAAACTTTCCTGACTGTTGGTTCAGTTCTGTAAGGCTTTTACCGATTGTTCATTGTGTTGAACTAGTGTCGGTTCTGTCAAGTCCTTCATGTGTATGGTTGTGTTGATCCTGGTTAAATTTACTGATTGTTGGTTGCGTTGGGCCTGGCATGATTTTCTTGAGCTTTGGTTTTGTTGATCCTGGCAAATTTTTCCCGATTGTTGCTTGTGTATGTCTTAGCAAGACTTTCCGGAGTGTAGGTTATACTGGTCCAGCAGGACTTTCCTGAGAACTGGTCGCACTGGACCCGTTCACATTTTATTGGCTTTCATTGTTGATTGTGTTTTTCCAGGCAAGACTTTCATGAGTATTGGCTGTCAATGTCCCCTTAATATTTTCTGTGTGTTGGTGTAGTTAGTCCTGGCAAGAATTAAGGATAGCTTCCATTGGTAAAGGCAAGATTTTCCCGATTGTTCATTGTGTCGGTCCTGCAAAAATCTCCTGAGTGTTTATTGTGTTCGTCATAGCAAGACTTTCCATAGTATTGGTTGTCTTCTTAACAAGACTTTCCAGAGTACTGATGGTGTTTTTCCTAACAAGACTTTCGAGAGTAATATTTTTATTGTTCCTAACAAGACTTTCCAGAGTATTGGTTGTGTTGTTCCTAACAAGATTTTCCAGAGTATTGGTTGTGTTGTTCCTAACAAGATATTCCAGAGTATTGGTTGTGTTGTTCCTAACAAGATTTTCCAGAGCACTGGTTGTATTGTTTTAAGCAAGATTTTTAATGACTTGTTATCCCTGGGAAGACTTTCCAGTGTATGGATTCTGCCGGTCCAAAAAAGATTTTTTAAATAATTTTTAAGATATTCCACGCAGTAATTTCCTGAATGTTAGTTGTGTTGGTCCCAGCAAGAATTTGCAGAGACCTAGTTGTGTTGCTCAAGATTCTCTAGGGTCGCAAGACTTGGGTGTTGTGTTGTTCCCGTAGAGTCTTACATGTATGGTGGCTACATTGCTCCAGACCAGACATTCCTGGCTGTTGTTTGTTGCAAGACTTTCTAGTGTGTTGGCTGTGCTAATCCCGGCAAAACTTTAAAGAGTGTTGATCATGTTTATTCATGCAAAACTTTCGAGAATGTTTATTATGTTGATCCTGACAAGACTTTCTTGATCGTTGATTATGAGGTTGCCAACACGTCTTTCCATTTTTTCGTTGTGTTGGCCCGCCCTGGCAAGAGTTTCCCTAGACTCTCCTTAATTTCGTTGTCAATGTCCCGCGAAGAGTTTGTGTGTTCGAGTACCTGATCCCAGCACGACAGGGGAATTAGCTTTATTTGTATTGGTAAGAATTTCCTGAGTATTTGTGATAATTAGGACAAGACTTTTCGGGGTGTTTGTTGTTTTGGCCCTCAAGATTTTCTTGGTTGTCGGTTGTGTTAGCCCTGGAAAGAATTTCCTGAGGTTAGCTGCCTCGGGCCTGGTAAGATTTTCCTAAGTGTTAGTTGTCTTGGTCTTGGCAAGGCTCTCCTGTCTCTTGGTTATGTTCGTTAATGGCAAGACTACACGAGTGTTGGTTGTGTTAGCAAGACCTTCCTGGGCGTTTGTGTTGAAAACGCCAAAACTTTAACGACTGCTGATTTTTCTTTAGGCACAACTTTCCTGAATATTAGTTGAGTACGTCCAAGGAAGACTTTCCTGGTTGATGACTGAATTTTCAAGTAATTCCTTACTCGGAGTTTGCTGTCAGAGTCCAGCTAGAGCTTCCAAGGTGTTGGTTGAGTAGGTCCCGGCAAGACATAACTGCGTGTTTGTTGTGCTCTTTCTTGCAAAGCATTCCTGAGTGGAGTGTTCATCCGCCATGTTAATAACGGGTACTGCTTTGATGTCTCTCACTACGCTGGAAAGACAGAAGAGATGTTGAAAGTTCATACCTAGGCTCTCCGCCGAGAACTATCTACTTTTGCATAAATTAAGGACTATTGTGAATTAAATACGTGTGCAGCAGGCTCTTTTCCCTCTCTCTGGCCAATGACGGCAGGAAAACGACTAAAAAATGCCATACCGCATACTTTACTGGACACTAAGTTATTATCACGTTTTCTGATGTGTAAAACTATTTTGGCTGACCCAGCATGCTGTCCTGAAGGCTCAGGATATTCTACCTACTAGGACACGTTGTATCTAGTTTAATCTCCTACTTGCAAAGTGACTATCCAGTTGGTTCTTTAATGATTATGTTGTCTTCGTCTTTATAACATCAGCCGGAGCTTTATCCTATGTTATGATACTGTTTGTAAACGATAAAACTTGTACGTTCGTGTTGCTTGTTCTGCTTTGCAGTTTCATTCCATACGTTCGAGTTATAGTCTCATTTAGTACTTTCAATAGTTTATCATTTCCGTATGTGTCTAAACTTTAAAAGGTGTAAGTGAAATCACAGTTTCCATTTCCTAACAGACAGAGAGAGAGAGAGAGAGAGAGAGAGAGAGAGAGAGAGAGAGAGAGAGAGAGAGAGAGAGAGACAGACAGACAGACAGACAGAGACAGAAGAGAAGAGAGGGGAAAGAGGACATGAAAGACAGAATGACAATCAGGTACAGATTCAGGCACAAAGATATGTAAATGGTATGTAAATGGAGAGACCTTAGGGGACAGTTATATATACCAAGAGAACTAAAGTCAGACAAGCTGAGAAGTAAACAAACTTAAGGTGTAGACATAAAAGTAGAGGCAACCTTGCAGGCCATCAAACGGTCTTGCAGATAGGAAGACAATGAAAGAGGTGGAAAAATATAACAAGACAAACGGGTGAAGACACAGACGATAGAAAGAGACACAGAAAAGCAGTCTAACTCTCACTAATATCCAGGAAACTGTTCTTGACATTATTACTCCTGCCGAGGAAAAAGATTTATTTTGGGTCCTCTCTGTCTGTCTGAATTACAATTACTGATTCGGGCAGACTTGGCAGACGCTTTCAAGTTGGATGGAAAGACTTGCCCATTTGTAACAGAAAATATTATAAAAGAGGTTGGAGTTATATTCTCTTTTCAAATAGTTATGAATCCATTTTAATAAAAATTATAGCATTCATTTTAGAGTATTCAAGGAGAGTGTGTGTGTAAATCAAAATAAAATGGCAGTGTAAGAAGGTAATATCATTTGTCCACTCGAAGTAAAAATTCGGAAAATCTCAACACTAAATGCAACAATGTCTTTAAGGGAATTTTTTTACAAATATCCGACAATTGTAGAGGAAATTTAAGGCGACGTCCTGGTCTGTTCTGGGCGTTATCAAGTCATAATCAAGTGATTTCTTCATGTGGTTTCAGAACCAACCGAAACTCACATACTATTTTCTCTGCAAAGCGTTGGTTGTTCATGAATTATTCACTTTATAATATGCGATAGAGTCAAATAAAATCTAAACTAATGCACATAATTTAAAGGCAAATTTTTCTTACTTAAATTCTAGATCCAAACTGAAAAGTTATTTTAAGACTAAGATTAATTGCATTATTGATCTACAAAATAACATCTTGAATGTTAATACCTGGAAATAAATTCCTTATCTGTTGGACGAAATTGTATTTCATGGCAAAAACTGCTACTGAATATAAATTTTACTTGTACGTTTTCTTGTAATGTACGAAAAGTTAAGTTCTCGTTTTCTTTCTCTCTTTCTCTTTCTCTCTTTTTTATCTCTCTCTTCTTTTCCCAAGAAAGGAGGGAGAATGTCTTTCAATTACTCGAACGGTAATTAGTGTCGACAATTACCCACTCAGCAAAATTGTAGGAATAAATGAATGACTACAACATTCTTGACAAAAATTAGATTTTTCCATAACTTAATTAAGTAGTGAAGAAAATACTTTCTAGGCACGTAACACTTCATTGAGGTATTCCACACCATAAGGAAGAATTCTGAGGGGAATCATATGAATCTTAAAGTGAACTAAGAAGAATAAAATGAGAGATCTATAAAGGAAACATGATTATAGATGAGTAAGGTGAAGAGTAAAGATGAGAGGGAGGAGAGTAAATCAAATTGAGGGAGTTGGGGAGTAAAGCAGATTGGGAGTTGGTAAGTGAAGCAAATTGAGGTTGGTGGAGAGGGAAATATTGTAGGGACTGATGACAGAGGGACACTTGAGGCGAATGTTAGTGAAAGGAGGCAGTGAAGTTAGAAGAGTTATGTCACGCTATATGAATGACAGTGAGGCAAACAATCTGCCAACTTCAGGAAGTTTTAATAAAAAAGAAGATACAACTAATATGCAAGAGAAAAACGGGTTTGGGAAGGTTTTGCCAAACAGGTGGCAAATCTTAATAAATTTTTAAACGCATAATAGCATAATATTTACATAGGATAAAGTAATGATGCATGGATGTTAGTAGTTAAAATAGAAAAGAACCTGCTTCCACTAGTTGGTTCAACTTACATGAGATGCCTTTTCCAATGCTTCACCTCTTCTTTGCTTCCAGTATATAGATCTCTACCCTCGTTCCTCTGCTACTAATATAGCAGGACTATGGGATCAAACACTTTCTCTGAAAGTTCTAGGACTGATTCTCCCGTGTCGTGACTAAGAATAAGGCACTGTAAGCTTACCACTCCATTTCTCTCAGGCTCTTCAGCATATGAGATAACTCTGCATTTGTTTGAAAAATTTTTAAACCTGCCCAGGGCAAAAAAAAAAAGTAAAATAAAATACTAAGGTATTTTAAGAAAAACCCATGAAATCAAATTTTTTCCCAAATTTTAGTTTTTTAAATGTAAATTGGGGCAAACGGCCCCCCAACCCAACCCACTCCCAAAATTTGGTTTTTTTTAATAAAAACACACACACACACACACACACACACACACACACACAGACTTCAATGCCATCAAACAGAACCAACACAACACGAAAACCACTAGCGACCAAAACACTGAATCAGTATATGATACAGAAACCTGAAAAGCCCCACCGTCATCCAGTATTCACCATACTACCATATTTTCCCTCCCTTTAATATATTTTCGCTTTCGTTTGGGATATAAAAAAATTTCCTTTAAATCTGTTTTTGGGAAATAAAATTTTGCTACGTTTTTTTAAATTTATCCTTTTGCCTTACTTCTAAAACAATATTCATATTTTTAATTTTTAAATTTCTCCATTACTTGTTGTCCATAACATTCTGTTGTCTTTCAGACTATCACATCCAGATTATTCACTTACCTTCTTAAACCCACGAGGAAAGAATATAAAAAAATTTTTCTTTTTACATTATCTTTTTTTTACCCGAGTCCTGACATGCTGAAATATATTTTTTTTTATTATTTTTTATCACACTGGCGATTCCCAAGGCGGGGGGTGGAAAAAAAAAAAACTTTCACCATCACACCCTACTGTTTGCCAAAGGGGCTTTAGAGAAACTGCAACATTAACACCCCCCTTCAGAGTGAAAAGGACTGTATTTCCCCATCTCCGGGACTAAATCCCCTGGGCCCCAACCCTTTCAAAAATGTTACTTCCACCCAACAGCACGTAAATATTAAAACCATTTGTCTCCATTCACATAAACACGTCACGCATGCCTGCTAAGCCCAAAGCCCTGCAAAAAAACCTCCTTTACCCCCCCCTCCAACCCTTCCTAGGCACCCACCCCCCCTTTCCCTTCCACACAGATGATAATTTTAGCTGTTCCCCATCTCTCATGTCCGAACCCCCCCAACAACCCTTTCCCCACCCCCTCTGGAAAAATTTTTTGTAATCCGCACCCCCTTTAATTTCCCAAAACAAAATTTTCCCCCATTAATTCAACCCACTTTCCCCTCAGACATGACATTCCACTGCCTAGCCTTCCTCCCAACTTTCATCACCATTTTCCCCCCCATATAAGAGCTTGGAAACTATACTTTACATTCCTCGCCTCCAACAAATTTCCCCTTCCCCACAGACTCGCACCACTCATTTCTTTCCATCAAATGATTCACCTCCCCAAGCCCCACCCCTGACAGTCCCCCCCCAAAACTGAAAGCACCTCTCCAATTTCCCCCTCCAACTATATTCAATTTTTCATCACCTAATTTTTTGATCCTCATAACCTTACTTTCCTTTACACCTTTAATTTTTTTTTGCACCCCCCCAAAATTCACCCCCTGCAGTTTCTTCAGAATTTAAGAGCACGGGTTATCACAAAGAGAAATCCCACCCTGTGGGACTTTATCTTAACCCACGCCTTCCAAGACCTGATTTACTTTTTAAACCCCCATCTATAAATATATTAAACAACATATAACACACCCTTTGTCTAAGGCACTTTTCAAAAATTTCCCTTTTTTTTAAAAATTTAAATTTTTCACCATCCCTGTAAAACTTCACGCTTTGTAACCACCTCCCCCACCTACACCTTTTAAATCTGCCACAGCCCCCTTTCCCCCGCAAGCCTTTTCCAAACCAAAATGCCACAAAGACCTCTTAGCCTTATCTAAAATTTTTTCACTTTTATGTTTTACTGTAAACACCCTTTCCCCACCCCCTTTCCTTTTCCCAAAGCCTCCTTTGTTCATCTCCATCCATTCTCCGTCTTACTCTTAATTCTTTCAATTATAACCTCCATACACTTTTCCAACACCAAAGACTTATCCCTATAATTTTTGCCCCCTTTTATCCCTTTGGGCCTTTTTACAGGGAAAATGCATGCCTCTGCCCAACCTTGTACCTTTCCCCTTCCATACATTTATTAAAAATCACCAACCACCCAAAACTAATCCCCATGCTTTTAAATTTCTATCTTATCCCATCAATTCCGGGCTGACCCCCTCTTTTATTTTCCCCCCCGCCTCACGAACCTTCCCCACCCAACTGGCCTTCCCACTCCTACAAGATGTTTTTCCTCCTTGCCCTATACACGAAACCAAACCCCCATCTTCATCAACATTTAACAACCCCAAAATATTCCTCCATCTTCCCAATATTTAACCCCCATTTTAACCCCCCTCCTTTTTTAACTGAAAAATCCATTTTTTTTCCCAGGCTTTAACGTTAACCCACTCCAAAACCCTTTTTTTTATTTTTTAAAAAATTTGTTGATAACAGCTCACCCACTTCATTTGCTCTTTTTTACATTGCTTCACCACCCTTTTAACCCTTTTTCTCCATTTCCCTTTCCCCCCTTTCATACTTCTTTCTTGAAAATTTTTCATATGCTAACTTTTTCTCCTTTATACCTCCATCAATTCCACCAATGCTTCCCCTTCCTCCCACCACTTCTGTCACAAACTTGCTGAACACTCAACATACATTTTTAAACTACCCCATTCCTCTTTTGACCCCATTTTATGCCCATTTTGCCCATCATCTCCAAAGTGTTTTTATCTTAAATTTTAAATGCCCCTTTTAGTTTATAAAACCCTTTACCTCTCTTCCTGATGCTTCCTTTTTTTGTATCCCACTACCCTTTTTTTCAGGGGCCAAAAACTAGAAAGGATCTGATAATCTTGGGGCCCCTAAAACATGTACATCCTGAAGTCACTAAAGCTTTATCTATAAAAACAACAAACTACTTCCCCCACACAACGGGGTTTCTTTTTATCCTCTTTTTCTTAAAAGTACCTATAACAAACCCCCTTTTTATACAAAAAAATAAGGGCCCCTTCATTTACACCCGGACCCCCAAAATTTCCTTACCACATCTCTAAAAGTTTTCCCACTTTAGATCTTGTCCCCAACCCCTTTTTCACTTGGTTTAAAGGCTTCAAATCACTTCATCCCAAAATCTCTCCCCTCTGCATTCCCCCTCTTTCCAGGGGATAAAGCTTTTTAAGACCACTTCCGCATCCAACCTTTTTCTTTAATCCACAAAATTCTGAATTTAACCCTTCATATTTCTTTTTTTCCCTTCCATAACTGATATTTAAAAATTCTACTCCCCTTTCCTTTTTCTCTAACTCTCAGATACCCCGATTTAATCCCCATTTATTTCCCCCCTGAAACCCCCCTACCCCCCCACTTTTTTCCCGCTTAGAGCCAGGACATCCAACCCTTTTTATTCAAACATCAGCAATCATCTGTTTTTGTCATCCCACTACATCCACGCACATTTTAAAAAACCCAGTTTTATGCTTTTCTTTTTTGAAAAGTACAGGAGAAGGGGGCCAGCCCCTTGCTCCTGGCATTTTAGCGCCCCTCGCCGCAGGCTTAAAGATTCTTTCCACTTCCCCTGGACAAAGAAGAAATAAAAAAAACAAGAGCTATTTAGAATAAGGAGAAAACCCAGATGTATGTATATATATATATGCAGTTGCTGTAAATTCAAAGTGAAGAGGGGTAGCAAGAATCCTTTTTATTAGGGTGTTTATGAAAAAAAAAAAAACAACCACCCTCATGCAAAAAAAAGGTTTTTTTCAAAGCATCTGCGGACGGTAGTATTTTCCGGGTGGGGGTTCCCTACCAAACCAAAACCCCAAAGTTCATCAAAAACCCACAATTTAGCCTCAAGTTTGGCCCTTTTTAAGCCCCCATTTTTTGGGGTTTTTATTCATAAAACGTTACATTGGTAAGATAAGATGATACGGTGATTGCCTATTATGTTACGGTGTTGCCTGTTGTTCCATTCATTTAGGGTTTTCCCAGTTGATTTCCTTCTTTTAGATCGCTTTTCTACAAAAAATCTCAAATGTATTTTTTTGTGGCTTTTTTCATCAGTTTATTACTCTTAACTCAAAAAAAAAATATATGTGGTTTCTGATTTTATGCATCAATTTTCCCCTTTTAGTTTCCCCCTTTAATTATTTACCAATGTTTTATGACACTATGATACAACTTTCCTTTTATGTTGTTTTTAAAATCGTCAATTTTCTTTGATATTAATTCAGCATTTGTTTCCAATACTATAATATTGAATTCTATTACAATCTTCTGGTTTTCTGTTCTTTCCTTGTGTATTTGGAAAAAATTGAAGGGGGGAGACAGGGCACTGATAAGTAAAATTTGCACGTGTGTGTGTGTGTGTGTGTGTGTGTGTGTGTGTGTGTGTGTGTGTGTGTGTTTGTTTGTGTGTTTGTTTGTGTGTGTGTGTGTGTGTGTGTGTGTGTGTGTGTGTGTGTGTGTAGGTGTTCTACAGTGTTCTACATTTAACCTGACCATGTACAAGGACTCGAATATAAAAAAAATTTTTTTAAAGTTAGTCTGAGCTACCCGGAACTTGCCATAAAAAAAATGAAATTAGGGGAAAAAGTCCATGAGAAGAAATTAATGAAAAACTGAGGAAAAAAAGGTCATCGGTGTGCCTGCAACTGTAATCACGCGT
>NC_091296.1:47007886-47035770 GCF_038502225.1 Cherax quadricarinatus
GCCCTAACCCACTATGATCATCATCTTAATGAGAATACACGATTGGTAGAACATTATGCCTGTAAAACTTGCATATACAAATTTTCGCTTGCCCTATATGGCAAGATAAGCGTTGCTATTTAAGCCAAGATGGCAAGTTCTGCCTATTCGGCACGACATACATATTTGTGTGTCTTGGGTAACGTATTTTTGGATTTTTTTCCATTTATCGATTGTTCTAATCATATTTCCTTTTTTAGGAATACATGACAATAATGATATATGAACAAAAGCAGTACCTGGAGAGGAAACCAAGATTCAGCCATATTGAGGGACTGATTGAAGAAGATGCAGAAAAATAATAATTAGCAGCTATTCTACACACTTGGTCAAAGTAGGCAGTGAAAATAGGCACAACGACTTGCCTAGTTTAATAATTTTATCAATATTATAGAATGATTGTGCTTGAATCCATGTATTTTTTTTTTTTGTGTGTGTGTATTTTTCTTTTCCATTTTTTTTTTTACAATTAAGGCAAAAATTTTGTATAATACATGTCAGAGATTCATTTAGCTTCCCTATTATCATTTATATACAGTAACAACGCTTTTGCAACAGTCCATTTTCAGTTATTTAATTTGCAGTATAACCACAAAAATATTTTATTTTTTTACGCCAATCTTCAAGAATTTTAGAGGACATCGTTCCAGTCTTGGTTAGAAATTCACTACAAATTTTAAAAGATTTAATAAATTATGCACAAACTAGATATCACATCTTACTGAGGGTACAGGTGCTAGAAATATTGAATTTGGTGAGCTAAAATTTCTGTGCCTCGTAAGCTTCTGTCTTTTATGTGCGGATTATTTGTGTATTGACACAAATATAGTTTTTTTTTATTACGTCAATAATTATAGTGAGTTAATTATAGGAAGTTAATAACTTCAATTTGACCAATAAGAAATGTCAGACTCTGGTAGTAGCGAAGCGATGTTTGGTGTGGGAGGTGAAGGCACAGCACAAGCGCGTCAAGAGTTGTTTTGATTACCCACCAATAAACTCCGAGACCTCTCCACTAATAATCAAACTGGAGCTTTATTCTTGTGAACGGGAATATTTTAATAAAATATGACAATAGAAATGGAAGATTATACTATTTTCCAGTATACAAATCGTGCTTTTTTTTCCCTAAGTCTTGGAAAAAAAAAAAAAAAAAAAAAAAAAAAAAAATGGTTATAAATGACCATAATTTTTAAAGGGGTGGACCGGTAAGCCAGCGGAAGGCCTCGATAAGATGACCAAAAGCTCCAAAGGCGGGTCATCATCTGACTAAGACCCGCGTCAGGAAACATTTGTCCCGTTTCCTGACGAACCATACCTAACCTAACCTTGGAAAATCAGCCTGCGCATTATATGCTCAAGGTCAGGGTCAAGGGTAGACTTTGGGTTGCGCTGCAGCAGTTGTTTATTAAAGTTACGTTACCACATCTTGGAACATCAACGTATATGTTTTACATGTTTGTGCACCTTATATGCCAAAAAATACGGTATATCCAGCACAGTACATTAAAACTCCTCATGATCTGTGGCAACCTATCATGTCCCTCTATTTGCTATTCATTTTTTTCTCAAACGCAACCTCAACCAGGTGAGTACAACTAGGTGAGTACACACACACACACACACACACACACACACACACACACACACACACACACACACAATGACTAGCTTTAGATGTTTGGAAGACATGATTGGAGGGAAGATGGGACAAACAAAACAAATTACAAAATTTTAGGGAAATGCTACAAGCTAAGTCAAAAAGTGAATAATGGATTGTAATGGGACTTATCTTGAAAGACAGTTTTCGCTTACACAGGGGTCCCTGTAGGTGATGTCTTGAGAAGCTGTCATATACACTCCCTAAGGGCTGTGTGAAAAAAATGTTATGTAAGTATAATTATCTCTAGGGGGTGTTGTGTCAGTATTTTTCATAACTGAATACTTACTGTATGTACTGGTGTGGGCTCGATGGCCCTCGGATCACTGAGTATTGGTAAATCAAATAAAACATGAATGGATATCCACTGTGCAGCTGACCTACCCGTATCATGTATATCAGACGCACCTGGGTATTTGTAGCTGACCCGTAGTTGCACCCGGTTATCCGTTGTCTTCACTGAGCAGATGTGTTCTTTGAAGAATGTAGCACTACTCCGTCAGGATCGCAACATTCGTTATCAAACACTGTTCATCAAGTATTGTTCATTATTCACAATCTTATCACTAAAGAAGCTGATCACACTTCTCTAAGTGTTTTGATGTTTTCTTTGAGATTATTCTATGCACACAAACGCTCGGATCAGTGTTCTTTGTTCGTTTTCCCGGTGTCAATGTGTCCCTTGGCAGGGATAAAAGCAATCTAAGCTTAGATGCCTCTCGCCGCACTTCGCTTGCCCCCAGAACATGAAGGAAAAGCTGACGTAGCATATTTCCTTTCCTTGCGAAACTTCCACTATGAAGCAAAGCAAAATGCTTGATTCTTGCTGTCTGGGCATAGACAACAATGTACACTATCTTTAACATGGTAATAAAGTGGGTGCAGGATTTTGCTTAATTGTCCTGCTAAGGTAAGAGATTCTCTCTCATTGAAGTACACTATTTGCAACACTGGTCTCTTGCAAGGAGTCACATGAACCCTAACTGGTACATGCTGGTTAAACATCTGCCTGTAATTACTTGGAAAGTATACAAGATGCTTGCCCCTTCTGAGAGGGCTGGGCCCCTCAGGGCTGAAAAGGGTTGAAGGGGCTGATATCCCCCTCCTGGAGAAAATTTCTCCACACAAAAGAGTAGAGTATGGAAGGATAATGTTTTCCAAGATTCCTCTGGAAAACGGAATAATGTAGTCAAACAACCCATTTTATGAAGGTTGACCGGAATGTGAAAGGAGGTATTAAAATAGGCTCATACTAATGAGTGGATGTGAGAGTGAAAGAGAGGGAGAGAGATCATTTATCTTAGAGCTGCAGAGAGGCGAGAGAAAGAAACAAAAAATTATGTACAAAGCTCAGAACACTCAAGACTAAGGACTGCCAGAAAACAGGTCAAATGTTTCCCGACGAGGGTTTTAGACATAAGATTATCCGCAGCTGAAGATTTTGGTCATCTGTCCGATGTCTTCTGCTTGCTTACCACTGAGCCCCTTTAAAAATTCTGGTTATTTTTATATCCATTTATTAAGGTACATAAGAGGAAGGAGACTTGGAAAGTAAACAGAAAAGCTAGGGATGACTATTATAAGAAATACAGTTCCAATACGAGGAATAAATGAGAACACCCAAAGTGTTTCCCAGACACAGATGGGAGATGACCATAAATAAACAAGTAATAATCCTGAAGGTGAAGAAAGGAGCTTCTATGAAACAAAGTACGGTACTAAGTAGCTGGAACGATGATAGATGGCATACGCATATCAAATGTTATGAAGCTACTAAAAGAGTTGTGAACATCAAAAGCCATGAGATCTGACAGCGTATCACTAAGGACAATGGTTGGGGGGGAAGGTTACACTGTAGGTGATCGGCAAGCACAGTGGAAGTTAAAAGCACAGATAAGCCACAGGGATGTTAACATCGAGCTGGATAAGGAAATAGTGACGGCAAATTCCATACACAGTTTCAGAAGTAAACATGAACTAATGAATTTGTGGACCTGGGATTGTGGAGAAATTTCCTCAGACCCTTTCAGCCCCCTAAGGGACTCAGCCCTCCAGAGGGCTGATAGCCTCTCTTGCTTCCACATGATCAAAATCAATATTCGCATTTTGAGCCAACCCTTCACAGTCGGCAAACAAATTTTCATCTGCAAAGATCTAAATTAAGTTTTCAATGACGCCATCTTGAATACTGATAATAAATCCTAACACTACACTAAAGTGTTTAAGTTCACCACAGTGAATAAGGATTGAACAGTTGAGAATGAGTTATGATTATGTAAGCACACCACTGACACAGTGACCTTGGTGGGTACAGGGTACATTGGCTGAACCTTATATCGGCTGTTGATGCTGGTATCAGCTTGCGATGCTGTTGAGTCAACTGTTTATATATGACACGTGTATATTTGTTATACATGTAAGTGTCACTTAATATATGAAAGCTTAAACTTTATATAAACTTCCTTATCATATATCTGAGAATTTATTTCTATAACTATAAACACTGTGTGGATATATGCATTCAGACAAGCTGAACGCCAGTTTTTGTTGATCCTGTGTAAGCTCAAATGCAGAGCGGAGGGTGGCTCCCACGCTGTGAGTTGGATGAACGGGTGTGCACGCGTACCCCATTTCCTATTGGGTGATTCAGGGGGACTCTGGGCGAGTGCCTCGCATTTTCTATAGCTAGGGGCTGATAGGGCATAAGGGGCTTATAACCCCCCCTCCTCACCCCTGGAGAAAATTTCTCCACAGGGATAGTAGCTCCGTCCCAAGCACACAAAACAATATCAGTTCACGCGCGCGCGCGAGCTCATACATGCAGACACACACACACACACACACACACACACAGTAGCGACCAGTGAAGTGGCAGGGACCAGGAGCTATGATTATCCCTGCAAACACAAATAGGTGAGCGCACACACACAAATAGGCAACACACACACACAAATAGGTAAGAACACACACACACACACTGGTGTGTGTGTTTGGGACAAAATTGTTACTGCTACTACTATAGACACACACACACACACACACACACACACACACACACACACACACACACGCGCGCGCGCGCGCGCGCGCACACACACACACAGTAGCGACCAGTGAAGTGGCAGGGACCAGGAGCTATGACTATCACTGCAAACACAAATAGGTGAGCGCACACACACAAATAGGCAACACACACACACACAAATAGGCAAGAACACACACACACACACACACTGGTGTGTGTGTTTGGGACAAAATTGTTACTACTATACACACACACACACACACACACACACACATAATCAACGAAGAGGAGGGTTCAGGAGCTATAACTCGACCCTGCAACTACAAATAGGTAAGAATACAAACTCACTCACAGTACTATGCTCTCTTCCTTGGAAATATCATGCTACCCACAAAACTAACCCAGAGTAGAACTTTTATCATTTGTTTAATTTTGTGACAGCATAAGAAGCCTAAATAAAGGAAATTCGGAGAGAAAATTCCTGAGTACCATGTTCAATATGTGACTCAAAAATGTCATCGACAATATGTGACTCTGTGAAAGACCAAGATGACATCAACAGTAACAAACCACCTCGTATTTACGCTCATGGTGCGATCGAGTGACATGACATACCCCAGTATTTCACAAGCAATATATACAGACACCACTCACTCTTAAAACCTAGTTTCCATGGCCGTCTTCTTGACCTCTACTGGACAGTTCTCCATATTCCCTTTATTTTTAAGGGAATGGAGCGGTAAGCCAGCAGAAGACCATGGTCTGATGACCAAAATCTCCAGCCGAGGGTCATCATATGACTTAGACTCAGCAAACACTTGCCCTGTTTCCTGACGAATCGTACCTAACTCAGTCTATGTTCACTCCAACTCATTCTTTGATTCAGGTCATTGGGGGTTCCATGGGCCCACATTTTTGGTTCTCCAACTGATTACAGAGTCATTCAATGCCTGGATTACATATAAGCCAATCGTTGCCGAACGTATTCCAGGTGTACAACACAATGTTGTAGGTTCCAGGTCACAATATCTCACCACGTGATAATATTAGCAAGGATACGATTCTGATGATCGCACCACATGTGAAGACTGACTTTCAATTATTGTTCTTTACTGTCTTGCCTAACTTGCAGCCCATCGTTAACACTGTCGTCACTGCTCATGATTTTTTTTTTCGAATGACCTTGGCTCAGAAAATTTTGAAGCAAATTGTTCAGCAGATGAATCAAGAAAATTATATTTTGAAAACTGAATCTGCTGTGTTTTATTTAAGTTTCAGATATTATTAAAAGTGAAACTGAAGACGCCACGCTTAAAATTTTTCATTTTCTCGTCTTTTGTTCAAAGTGTGATAGTATAATGGCCCTTTCAAACCCTCAAAAAATATTTGAAAGGATCATTCCTCATTATGAAAAGAAAATATAGAATAAGTTGTAGCAGAAGAAAATAAACAATTTTATTGATAATATGCAAAAATATAATTATATAAAATGTAAAACAAGCAAATATGAAATGTTCCTAACTGAAAATAATGAAAAATAAAATACATAAATTTCATGAAGCGAAGTTAATATATATATGGACAAATGGAATTCCAATGTTGTGATGGATGTGACAAGTAGCTCTCAGGATTCAGGATGTGTGACCGAGAAACCTGTGTGAGACGAGGTAGTCACTGGTGGCTGTGACTTGTATAAACTTAAACCCGAGAGTACAGACGGCGTAATGGGATATTCAATGGAGGTTGGCTGCAGGGCGTTCAAGACAACAGATGATAATTACTAAGGTGAATCGACATCTCTGTGTTCCATTAAAACTATAAAGTAAAGTTTCTGATTTATTTCCTATTGTCTTCTCTCGCAAATGTCGAGTTACCCAACTCGATCAACGAGGCTAAAATACAAGAAATAACAAAAAGTTAAAATCCCGTAGCAATAGTCACTAGAAGGTATTTCAAAGAAATGGTGAGGACTACTGGTTGGAGAAACGAATTATACTACCACCAGTACTCATTCATACTTCCACTCTTATCTAACGAAATTTTCCCTCAAAAAAGTAAGCGCAGAACCTCTTTAGGTGTCTTAAGACCAGGTTCTGTTCACAAAGCCTCATGTACAATACAATGAAAACCTATCAATGAATGTCCATTTTTTTAAAACACGATAATAACATCCAATTCTCTACCAATGCTGCTGGGTGCACCAGCAGTTGGCAAGAACTATTTTAGTAAGGTAAACCAGTCGATTAGATTGAACATGCATATTTCATCCCCCTGTGATACGTTAGGTAGAGTTACGAAGTTAACCAGTTTCTCACATATTTATCGCTCTACGAACTCAAGCATAGCCTAGTTGATGCTGCAAGACAGATTGAAAGGAATTTACATATCATATTAGAAATGAGTCATCCACTTGACTGGACTACTGTCTTCACAGTCTTCGCAGACGCCGTCTTGTTGAAGCATGCCTTATACACAACTTTCCTAATATATATCTTACTCATGGCTTTGTCTCTGTAGATGCCTTCCTTTCTCATTATATTGTCAAATACTCCAAACTTTAGAGCACATGTGACTTGACCTGATCCTTTCTCCTCCTGTCCCTGTCTTCTTTTTTCCTATTTTTTCCTTATTTCTTTGTTTATTTTCCTTTTTCTGCACGAATGTATTTTGTCCTGCAGTTTTTTCTCCCTTGTGCTTGGCCCTATTATCCTTTGTGGGGTCCTTAGCTCTCCTGCAGTGCTTTCCTTTTTCTTGTCCTTAGACTTACTCAACTTCTACGACTACTGGCTCCCTCACTCTCCTGTGTTACTGTGACTTGCGAATGGTCCAAATGAAACCGAAACGTCGTCATAAGCTTCTCTCCTATTTGCGGCTTGTTTGTGTACCTGAAACAAATTTTATAAAAATATTTGATTGAATTTCTGTTTGGTTCACGATTTCTAATGAAGAGAGATGGTTTTGTTCTTGCTCACTTTTAGTGCAAATCCTTTCATGAACTGTTTCATAATGCTACTTTACGGAAGAAGTCCTGCATACCATTGTTTCGGAACCTAAGATGCACATTGCTTTATCCCCTATTATGATAATGCCAAATGTTTCATTCCAAGCATCTTCAAAATTCTCTGTTGGTGCCTTCATTTGAACGTTTTTGTTTCTTTGCTGGTTGAGCTGAAAGAATGGACAAGCTGAAAAGTGTGGTTAAAATGGAAATACTAAAGTGAAGTAAACAGTATTGGAGCCAACTCAATTTACCAATAATCACTCGATCATATTCCACACGACATTATATTCTACTCGTTAATGATTTCAAGAATTTTATTATTCGTATCATTAGTGTATTATCGTTTTCTTCTATACGTCAGAAAATAACCAGTGTTTGTTCATAAACAACAGAGTGAATATATTAACAGAACGAAACCATTGCAAACATTCACTTATGCTATTACCCAGAAATTGGTAGAGATTCCAAAGAGTGTTAACCGAAAAGACGTGTTATATCAACCACCCAGCTGGTGGCAAGCCGAATTAGATCCCCTGACACATACGTGCATGAGTGGGGCCCAACATATTATTGTGAATTTCTCTTATGCACTGTATGTCACGCATTATAAATAAGAAGCATATGCAATATTTTATGCTATGTTTTATGCAGAAATTCTGGCAGCTAAAACAGTAAAAAAGCCACGTGCGTGAGTAGAACTGGAGAGAATTAACGATGAGAAAGATATGTGTGTGGTGTCAGCTCTGAAACACATCATGTAGATGCTGGCAAGCAGGCGAGTTATTGCTGGTTGTGCTTCGGCCACCTATTCATCATCAGGTGGGTTAGTGCTGGTTGTGTTTCCACCACCTATTCGTCATCAGGCAGGTGGGTTAGTGCTGGTTGTGTTTCCACCACCTACTCGTCATCAGGCGGGTGGGTTAGTGCTGGCTGTGTTTCCACCACCTACTCGTCAAGCAAGTGTATTGTGCTTCAACCATCTACTCATCATCAGGCAGGAGGGTTATGGCTGGTTGTGTTTCCACCACCTACTCGTTATGACTCGTATATCGCTCCCGAGGGTCAGGTTGTATGTAAAGGTAAATTTAGATTTAGTTTAGTCAGATTATTTTTTACCATATATCTTTAGGTTTTGTTAAGAACTGACCGAAGACAATGATCAGAAATAAAACAAAATAAAAGTCAAAAGTTTTGTGGCGGCAGTGAATGTGATGTGCCAGTTCTCTATCGTGTGTCACCTTGGTCATGTCAGCCATAGGATTACCACCTTTCTAGCTTATCAAATATCACTTCCCTTAACTCTGGAATTAGCCTCGTGGCATTCATCCCTCAACCTCCTCCCCTCCATGTGTGTGTGTGTGTGTGTGTGTGTGTGTGTGTGTGTGTGTGTGTGTGTGTGTGTGTGTGTGTGTGTGTGTGTGTGTGTGTGTGTGTGTGTGTGTGTGTGTGTATGTAGCTACAAGAGCAGAGCTATGCTCTTGGTGTTCCGTTTTTAAAACTCTGTTTATCATTATTTTTTTTTTAAATTCCAATAGTTATAGCACTTACTAATTCCTCCTGTAAAACCCTTCATTGGGCAATAGTAAACATACTGGAGTTGTATAGATGTATTTCTTGTAGGTAATAAAATGGCACATTCTAAGAAGGTTTTACTCATGTGAATTTTACCCTATCTATCAAAGCTTTCTTTTTACGAATTGTTGAGGATCCAAACAGTCATTACCTCATCTTACATGCTATAGAGAACCACCCACCACACCCAAGTCTAGAATTTCACAGTTACACTTCTCATTGTATCACTTCCCTTGGGAAGGAGTTAGGGATATCTGATTGGTTACCTGACGATGACAACGAGTTCCTATATTCATTAAGGAAAATTTCAACAATATCATTTGTCGAGTTTGGCCTCAGGAACCCTTACAGAGATGGAAGCGTAAACAGTCTCCTGCCCAACACAGTATATTCCACTGGTCAAGCAGTCAATGTTCAAAGAAAAAAAATTCTACTATACTTTCCACTCCACTTGTTCAGCAATTTGCAGTGTTGACAATGGTTGCCACCATTGCCAAAGAAATCTACTACTCTTTTAATTCCTCTCACATTTTATTGGTGGTTGTCATGTCTCATCCTTTCCTATCAGCCAACATGGGCAATGTTAATGGTTTCAACCTTTCATTGTAGTTCATATTGCTCAACTCTGGCAGCCATTTTTTTTTTATATTTTATTTAAAACATTGCACAATTACAAGGAGGTATAAAAATATAATAAAATGAACCTGATACTGGTTATGAACAATAAAACCAAAGTATCACAACCCAAATACAGAAAATAAACACCATACATAATTCAGTATGACACCCAAAAATACAACTCGCAACATATCATTCAAAATTCCGGCATTATACAAAATATTACTATTGCCTTTGCTGACACAGCTGACGTTTCTCCCCCCCCCCACACACACATTAAAATTATACCCACATTCACCAATCTGAAGAATCATAATATTAATTCAACTTAAATTTCTGAACATATCCTGAACTCGTCAGTAACTTAAGTAATAAGTATTTACAACATTGGTGGTACATGAACACCAAAATCACAAAACATTAAATTACAACCTATTAACAAAATGTGAACATTACAATCCTAAACACTTGTACACCTCTATAAGTAGAGAAATATACACCTACAAGTTATAAATATTAATTTTATTTATAACCAATACAGTATACATAAAAATAAAAATAAAAGGAAACAGTATGGATCTCTAACATCATAATCCTACTAGAACATCTACATACTTATCCCATATACCAAAATACAAATAAACATACAAAGAAAACAGCTTAAAACCGACTCATTACAGTTACAATAAACCCGTATACAAAAATCTCAGACACAAAAGGAATGCGTCTATAAACTGGCTAGATATATCTGTATACCATACAGCCAAAACTTACGTTAAGAACATAGCATGAAAAACCTATATCAGGGTGCTGACAGTCTATAAGTACATCTTAACATACAAAAACCTAGAACATAACATAACCTAAAAAAAAAAAACCACTTCATATGGCAAAGAACAATACCATTGTATAATACTATACAAAGTACATTGAAATGACAATTAAAACAAAGTATCGAAAAGGGAACATACAACAAGCATGTTGAATACCTATAAACCTACACATCACATACACCACAGAATTATCTTTGTATAACACATTTGAGGACAAAAAGAAAAACCAAACATACTTAGATCATGCCTTGTGTCACCTCAAACCTTCAAACACACAAATACTGTGAGATGTACCCTCTCACACATACACACAATGTAGTGCAACAACACTACTTACATATTATATTCAATACCTTCTGAAAAACAATGTGAAAAACATATCTTACACAACTACCCCGACCAAACTCACATCACAAAAGAAGCTTATTTATTATATTACCAAACATACCACACACGCTAACATCCATACACATGTCCATACTCAAGAAAACTAGCCCGCCGCAACCCCTTACTTGACACTTAAATCTCTTAAATCCTTCAACCTGAATCTACGATAACCTTCAGTAAATGCTGTCTCCCATCTTCCCCCATAAAGATCCCTATTGCGGCACTTTGTTCTATACATCGTGGCCCCTAACACTCTTATCCTTTCCTCGACTCCCACCTCCCTCATTGCCCAAGATATATAAATAAAATCAGTGACCACATACGCAACCGCATTCACCACCTGCTGACTCCACCCACCTATATCTAAACTTAACACCCGCAACACCTGTAACCCTTCCCCACCCACTAACCTAACTACCCTACTTAGCCAGACCCTCACATCTTCTAAACAAGTACAAAAGTACACAGCGTGAAATATGGTTTCCGGACATCCACACGCTTTGCACTCCCCACCCTCCCTTAATCTCCTATTAAATAACACAACCCCAGACGGCAAAATCCCATGTAAAAACCTAAACATAACCTCCCTGACACTTGGTTTTACACGTAGTTGTTGAAGACATTTCCATACAGAACCCCATGCATACATAGGGTATGCCCCCTCAACTGCCGCCACCACAGACCCACCCCCCACCCTCTCAAGAACCTTCAATTTAAGCTGTTTCGGATCCCTTACCGTCAGTAAAATTCGCAACATAGCCTCCCCAAACATTAAATCCCTACCCCTCCACCACCGTTGCATATCCATGCGCAGTCTTTCAAGGCCCCCCCCGCTCACCCCCTCCCTCACAAACCCCCTTTTCAGAAACACACTCAACATACGTTTCTCAAGAGGTATAAGCCCCAGCCCCCCCTGGCTAACGGGAAGCGACACCACCCCTCTACTTAGCCAGTCACAACCCGATCCCCATATAAATCTGAATACTCGCAGTTGCAACCGTTGCACCTCACACCGTCGTAACGGATATATTGCCACCACGTGCCATAACTTGCTATACAACAGGACATTCGTGACTATAACCCTTTGATGCAACGTTAATTGCTCTGCCCTCAAACCTCCCAATCTTTTCAAAACTCCATCCACGGTGCGCCTCGAATTTGCCTCTTGTGCATCCCTATCATTCCGCATGTACACTATCCCACATATCAACAACTGATCTACCACACGCCACCCACCCTCAACAGTCTCACCATTATGTACACTATCCCCTAGATCCAAATACTTGGACTTTACTACATTAATTTTCATCCCCGTAGCCTCACCAAAAACGTCTATCACCCTTCCTACCTTATGTAAATCCCTCACATCCCTCACCAAGACAGTCGTATCATCCACGTAACCCACTATACCCGCTTCCCCTTCTCGTGCAAAACCAACCCTCGCTCTCGCCATACTCCACCTAACTGCCCTATAAAAGGGTTCCTGAAGACATGCAAACAAAATTTGCGACAGAGGACATCCCTGTCGCAAACCCCTTCCCATCTGTATGCTATCACCTAGTCGTCCATTAACCTGAATTCTCATAACTGCACCCAGATACAAAGTTTTTGCCCAAGAAACAATTTCCCTCCCGAAACCCAACCAACGCATAAAACTCCATAATGCATCCCTTTCTACGCTATCATAAGCAGCTCTCCAATCCAGAGCCAAAACACCCCCTCCCCCCTCCCCCCTATGCTCTATAAAACTCCTAATAACTCCATGCCCTTCATACATTGATCTACCCGGTATGCCATATTGTCCTCTATCAATTACTTTACCTAAAACCTGTTTGATTCTGTTCCCTAATACCCTTGCAAATAACTTATAATCACCGCACATAAGCGATATTGCACGGTAATCTTCTACCGTTGTCTGTCCACCCTTCGGCACTAATACAACAACAGCAGTCCTTTGCTGCTCACCCATTGCCCCATCTTCCTTCATTACATTGAACAATCTGACTAAAAATCTCCTCAATACTTCCCAATTCTTAACATAAAAATCATTAGGCAACCCGTCTACACCCGGTGCCTTACCTAAACTTGCACCTGCTATAGCTTGCCAAATTTCCCCTTCCGTAATCTGTCCTTCCAAAGTCTCCCTATCTCTACCATCAAGCTCGCATTGCACATAACCACCCATTTCCCTTAAAGCATCATCTCGTATACCCACATGTTGTGCATATGACCTAAACCATACATCAAGATATCCACTCATACCTTCAGTCGACATCAATACCTGCCCTTCCCTATACCCTCCCATCCCCACATGAACAGTTAATCCCATCATCTCCGTCGCCGCTCTCCTCTTACGCTGTCCTCTCAATACACACGCCGATGGCCTATCACCCCATAACACCTCCTCCAACCCCGCCAAAACGCGTGCACCATCAAATCTTTCATTTTGCAAATCCCTAATGCTCTCCTTTAATCCCTCAATATCTCCCACCGGGTAACTAACCCTCCCTCGTTCGTAGCAAGCCCTCAACTGCCCCTCAAGATAAGATTGAAACCCATACTTTAACCTATTATATTCCCTCCCATTACGTACATAAAAATCCTTAATACCTGATTTCGCCACCGAGTCCCACCATCTAACCAGATCACCATTCCCAGGCGCTTCTGCCTCCAACCCCTCCCAAAACTGTTTAAATGACTGTCTATATTCTTCTTCATGCAGCAACTTTACATTTAACTTCCAATACCCCCTACCCCTTCGTGGCAACCCCTCCCAACCCAAATCCACCATAACACCCCTATGATCAGAAAATACCACATCCAACACCCTCACCCTATGTATTACTACCCTTCTGGGGACGTACAAACGATCGAGCCTAGCAGCATACCCACGCCTAATAAATGTATGCTCTACCTCCCCCCCCCCACAGATATCGATTAAACCCACCCCTGATAACAATTCTCCCAATGTTCCCATACAATGCCCCGCCCCCCTCGGTTCCACATCCTTACGCCTTATCACACAGTTCCAATCACCTCCTATCACGGCTACCCCTGGCAATCCACGCAAGTAGTAAACCAACACGTCCCTCACAAATTTATTCTTAACGCGTACGTCTCCCTCTGCCGGTCCATACACACACACCAACGTCATCTGTACCTGACCCCATAATCCATCCACACGTATCACCCTCCCCTCCCCCCCTTCACAATGCCTGACAACCAACGGGCTAGTTTCCTTTACCAATATAGCCACACCGCCTTTCAATCTGACCGCATGTTCAACATACACCTTATATCCCTCCACCTTCAACTCATAACCATGTCTATAATTATGCTCCTGCAAGAACACAACGTCAACACCATGACGCTCCAAAAACTCCCTAAACCACTCACACTTTCTCTGCGACCTCAAACCATTGATGTTCAATGTCAAGCACTTAAAACCGACAAAGGTGGTTTCCCTCTTGACACAACCTTTTTGTCACCTGATCGCCTCATTGCACTCTTATCCCTCCCCCCCCCCCTTTTTGTGCACTCTTACTCGATCCCTGTCCCTGAGTGTCTTTTGAACCCCTCTGCGTGACATCCGCCCATGTTTTCTTCCCTGAACGTTGTGCGGGCGTAAGCACTTCATCTGAATCATAAAGCACTGCTGCGCGCTTTCGCGTCGTACCGTCGACCTGCATCTCGTCATCAAGCTCATCACCACGATGAACCTCAACCTCCACCGTATTCACCGACAAGACAGCCTTGTCACACACCTTAGGACGAACTACCTTCGCCCCTCCGTCCTCCATAATAGTCCCAAGATCCAGGATCGTGCCTTCTTCCTGATACGGCCCCGTGCCCGAAATATCCACAAGCGTCGTCAATGCTTCCTCCTTGCTATCATTCACTTCTGCGATGATCTCCTCCAATGCCTGAACCACGTCCAAGGAAGGGGAGTCCCCCCCACTCGTAGCACCTGCCATCTTCTCTGCCTTCTCAACCTCCTCACTCCATGACGCACTCTGCGGAGTCAGTGTCGAAAAAGGCTGTTCTTGCTCCACTCTCCTCACCTCTACGTTTCTTCGTTGTTGCAGGTCGTTGTCTCCACGTCCTCTACCACATTGCGCTGCCAGGTGTTCATACGACCCACACAAACGACAAGTGCGTCGTTGCCCTGCGTATGTCACAAATACCTGAGTTCTGAATTCTTCCATCACCACATACGACGGTATAGGATGTCGTATCGTCATCTTTGCAGAGTACGTACCCTCAGGTATTCCCATATACGTACCAGCTGACCATCTTCCGGCAGTAACCGTGTGTACCGTCCCATATTTACTCATGGCAAACCTTATGTCAGATGCATCCGCCTCAAATGGCACATTCCTGATCTTCACCCAAGTGAAGTAACTTGATACATCATGCATCCTCACCGTGACAGCATGATTCACAGGTATGGCCACTTCCTGAAACTTGTTAACCACTGTCTCATACATACTCGTCGAATTGAATTTAAGAAATATCCTCTTCGTGCCATTCAAGGCAAGTCCACAAATCTCTTCAGTAGCTACGCCGTAGGTGTCTCTAATTATTGCTGGTAGAAGTAGCTCCATAGACGGCCCAGTGATAGCTCCACTGGTTAATTCAATACAGACTGTATTGACTCTCCGGCGACAAGCCTGCGCCATGTTGTGAAAATATTACTGCACCCAGTCAACACCAGGGGGTAGCAGCAGCACACGTCCTCTCTACTCAAGGGCTGAGAGACGAATAGCTGTATCAGTACGTCTACATGATGTATCACGACACTACACATGGGTTAAAATAAGGAATGTGCCTTTTGAGGCGAATGAATTTGTTATAAAAGATGAACTACGTAATTATGGTACGGTTCATATGGCCTCTGCAGGTCGGTGGGCCGCTGGACCTTATGCTGGAAGTTTGGAGGGAACATATTCAGTCAAAATGACCTTACGCCATCCCATACCGTCCTATATTATGTTGCAAGCATTTCGAACTCAAGTATATGTAACATATGCGGGGCAACGTCGTACGTGTCGGCTGTGTGGATCGTATGACCACATAGCGGCACAGTGTGGTAAGCGTCGTGGGAATCTCCAAATATCGCAACAGCAACAACCGGAAGAGGTCGAGGAAGTTGAGGGACGAGAACAGTCTTATGCTCACCCGTCTCGACAACGGACATCTTGGAGTGAAGAGGTAGAAAAAGCGCAGGAGAATGCTTTGGAGGATGCAAAACAGCGAGAAGAATCACCATCACTGGATATAAATAAAGTATTTGAAGAGACTCTGCCCACTATGGGGGACGAGGATGTAGCGGCGTCTTTAGTGAAGGCACTGGATGTATTGTTAGACGAGTCGATCGTCAACCGTGTGGAGGAACCAGGTGCAAATTTGGGATCGGTTGAGCATCATGGTGAGGCGACGGATGAAAGCATTGAGTCTGGGGTGTCGCATGGTATGATGGTAAATATAGCAGAAGTGGAGGTGCATCATGATAGTACTAAAGAAATCCCAATGCAGGTGGAGGGTAGGACGCGAAAGCGAACTGCGACCCCACCAGACTCAGACGACGTGCTTACTCCTGCCCAAAGGCCAGGGAAAAAGTCTTGGGCGGATGTACGGAGGAAAGGGAACAGTGAATCCACGAAACAAGAGTTTATCAAGGTGATTCCCAAAAAAGGGGAGAGGGATAGAGGTGTAAAATGTATAAGTGAAAAGTCTATACCTAGAACCAAAGGAAAATCCCATTAATTGACTTTAAGGTTTTGACAATAAATATTAATGGTTTGAGATCTGAGCGGAAGCGAAAGTGGTTTAATGAATTTTTGGTGCGTCTAGATGTGGATGTGGTATTTATCCAAGAACACAATTACAGAATTGGATATGAGTTAGAATTAGATGGTTACGATGTGTATATGGAATATGCGACGAGGTTAAAAGGAGGCGTCGCCATTCTGGTAAAGGAAAATAGCCCGTTTGTAGTACGCCATAGTGAAAGGGGGGAGGGGAGAGTGATTAGGGTGGATGGTTTATGGGGTAGAGTACATATAAGTTTTGTAGGTGTATATGGGCCGGCCGAGGGAGATGTACGACTTAAAACTCATTTTGTACAAGATGTATTAGTATATCATCTACGTAGTTTACCAAATGTAGCGATAATAGGGGGAGACTGGAATTGTGTAATACGACGAAAAGATGTGGAGCCTCGAGGAGCGGGTTGTTGCTTGGGGTTCCTGGGAGATTTATTGACGAGTGTGGGTTTAATGGATGTGTGTGGGGGGGGTGGCAATGTGGAGCATACTTTCATTAGACGAGATTATGCGGCGAGATTAGATAGAATGTACGTGTCTAGTGCGGTTACAGTGCGGAGAGTGAGTGTGATAAATGTGGTTTTTTCGGATCATAGAGGAGTTGTAATGGATGTAGATATTGAGGGTGTGCCTAGAAGGGGTCCGTCATTTTGGAAATTAAATGTAAAGTTATTGAAGAGAGAGGAAAGTCGTTTGTCTTTTGGGCATATGTGGGAACGCCTTGTGGTTGAAGCACCTGGAGATGTGGCTTTGGTTAATTGGTGGGAAACGATAGCCAAAAAGCGAATTAAGGAATTTTATATTAGTCAGGGAGTGAGATATAATCAGTTACAGTATGGTTTCCAACGATATTTAGAGGGGCAGTTGCGCGACTGCTATGTACAAGCGAATGCTAATTATCCTGTTACAGAAATTGAACGAATTAAGGAGCAACTACGAAATTTACAAAACGAAAGGTTTGATGGGGAAAGGCTTAAGGGTGGAATCGAAGAGGTTTTGTGGGGAGATCGGCCGTCGGCGTGTGTGTTGAGGAATCAACACAGACGTCGCAAAGCAATGGAGTTAATGGGGTTGAATGTCCAGGTAGGTATGAAGGGGTATAGAGTGAATCAGGTGTTGACGACGACGGAGGGTATGAGTGGGTATATTGATGCTTGGGTTAAATTGAAAACGCAAAGTGTTGGAATAAGTGAAATTGCATTGCAGTCAGTCGGTAGGTTTGTGCGTTGTGAGCTGGAGGAGCATGATCGTTTGATGTTGGGAGGGCCGATAACGGAGTGTGAGACTTGGGAGGCTTTATCTGGGGCGCAATTGGGTAAGGCGCCAGGAATAGATGGGTTGCCCAGCGACTTTTATATTCAAAATTGGAACGTTTTAAAGGGGTTTTTGGTACGTTTATTCAATATCATGAAGCGGGATGGGGTTTTAGGGGAACAACAAAGGTTGGCTGTGGTCGTCCTAGTTCCTAAAGGCGAGCCATTAACGGTTAAAGATTATCGTGCAATCTCGTTATTATGTGGGGACTATAAAATTTTTGGAAGGATCTTGGCCAACAGAATAAAAAAAGTCCTGGGCAAAGTGATTGACAAGGGACAATATGGGGTGCCGGGCAGGTCTATGTATGAAGGTCACGGTATGATTAGAAGTTTTATTGAAGAAAGAGTAAGATTGGGAGGGGGGGGGGGGTATTGGCTATAGATTGGGAGGCGGCATATGATAGTGTGGAACGGGAGACGTTATGGAAGATAATGAGATGGCAGGGGTTTGGGGCGGAAATTATATCATGGGCCAAATTAATGTATCAAGAGGCATCTTTGCGTGTGCAGGTGAATGGGAGGTTGGGAGATCGGATTCAGATGGGAAGGGGTTTGCGTCAAGGTTGTCCCCTTTCACAAATTTTTTTTGCTTGTTTTCAAGATCCCTTTTATAGAGGGATAAGGGTTTTATTGGAAGCAAATGGGATGGGTAATGTAAGGGGTGGGGGAGCGGGCATTGTTGGATATGTCGACGACACGACGATTTTGGTGAGAGAAAACATGGATTTGATTCGGGTAGAAAAGTTAGTGAAAGTTTTTGAAAAGGCTACTGGCATGACGATCAACATGGGGAAAACAAAGTATATGAATCTTGGAAAAGGGTCGCGTGAGGAAGGAATGGTAGCTGAAAGGTGGGAAAGGGTGGACCAAATAAAGATATGTGGGATCGTTTATGTAAATGATATCAAGTCAGCACAACAAATAAATTCCGTGCGTATCGTTGATAGTGTTCTGAAGCGCCTCAGTGGTTTAAGAGCTGCTAATTTAAGTTTGCAACAAAGGGTGATAACAACGAATGTGCTATTATATAGTAAACTATGGCATGTTACGGTAATATTTCCGATACTTCGTTGTGAATTAAAAAGGTTACAAAAAAGTGTTTTTAGATTCATTTGGGGAACAGGGAGCGAATGGTTAAGTAGAGCGGTTGTCACACTCCCGGTTGGCCGTGGAGGGCTGGGTCTTATAGATGTCGAAAAGAGGATAATAAGTATGTATTTAAAACATAGTTATAAGCGGGAGGGGGGGGGGGCGAAAGAAGACGGTCTTCATAGGATACATCAGGATATGCGACGGTGGTGGGGGGGTAGGGAGTTCATGATAGGTGAGGCAGTGTTACGGGTCTTCATAAACGTGAGGGATCCTTCACATATTAAATTGAGAAATCTTGATAGGGCAGATGGTAAGGCTCTGGTAGCGGCGGTAGAAGGAGTTTATCCGATGTATGATTGGCATAATATTTGGGGGCGTTTAAATAAATTGCGTTTAAAACCTAAAGTCAGAGAAGTTATGTATAGATTTTTACATGGAATCTTGCCGTCAGGAATGGTTTTATTCTATAAGAGAATACGAGAGGATGGGGAATGCAAGGATTGTGGAGGATTGGCGACTATTTATCATATGGTATATTTTTGCGATTGTATTGAACTTATAAGGGTTTGGATGGGTAAGGTTTTAAGGTTAGTGGGGGGAGGGGGTTTGCAGGTCTTGAGGGTTTTAAGTTTAGATATAACTGGGGTGAATAAAAGGGTTGAGAATGCGATTGGGTATATGATTACGGATTATATATACATGATGTGGGCTATGAGGGAGGCGGACGTGCGGGCAAGAATTAATGCATTGGCAGCAACTTTTTATAGGACACAGTGTAGAAATAAAGAGGTGTATGGAGGGAGATGGGAGAGAGATTTTAGTGAGGGTTATCGAAATTTCACATTAAGGGATTTATGGGATTTGCAAAATGGGTAAGGGGATACGACGGGCTATTTTCCTAGACATGGGTGTGAGCATGGAGAGCTGTTTATATGGATGTATAATTGAGTTTTGATATCTAGAGACAATAGGGTTATTACCCCGAGGGTTTCAGGAACTACACAGTTATCATTTAGAAAGGTGTAGCACTAAGATTGCATATTTTATCATGTATAAATCATTTCAAGGACTTTATGATGAAAATTTTCAATGTGACTCAAATATGTTATAGGTGTCTTTACTGTTTTTGATTCAATTGTAAGTGGTAAAAAGTGTTTCCTAGCATATAGCAATTGGTGTTTATTTTATGTTATATTTTATGCTGTGTTACAGTGTGCTTTTCAGTAATATTATATTATATGTAACTAGTTTGCATTATTTTTCTTTGTTTTGCTGAGATGTAAAATATCACATCGTAATTTTGTTTTGTTATATTGGATGTTTTTATAGTGACTTTTAGTATTATACCGTTTCCTTCTTTGAATACTAAATACCTATGTATGTTAAGATCTCGTGATAATCGCCAATATTAATGTTTTGAGTATCGTGGTGCTCTGTTAAGCACCTGAGATCTTAGAATTAGTCTTGCATACGTGTTTGACAGGCAGAAACCCCACCTAGTATGTGCCTGATGTAGTCTCATGTAGTGTAATGTGTGTGCTTGTGTGTCATTGTGCGTGTTTGTTTGTTTTGTTTATCTCTGTTTTATTGTACAATCTTCATAATTTCCAGTGTTTGATGTTTGGTAATATGTAACCTTGTTAGAGATGTTCTTTAACAAATAAAACAATACCACTGTAATGTATAGTGTTGTGTGTGAGTGTATTACCACTGTAATATACGGTGTTTGTGTGTGTGAGTGTATATTCACTGTAATATACGGTGTGTTGTGTGTGAGTGTAATACCAATGTAACATACGGTGTGGTGTGTGTGTGTATTACCACTGTACTGTATGGTGTCGTTATTAGGTCTCGGATTAAGTGCGATTCTAGTGCAGTAATCTTTTGTCGTGTATCTTTTTAATATATTTCTGTCATTTGTATCGCACTGTTTTAAATAAAATATAAAAAAAAAAAAACTTATGATAATGGTGTAATGTTTCTTGACATTACAAGACTATTTATTATAACAAGGTGGTTCAATGTTGTTATGGCAAGCAATTTATTGGGAAAAATTTGAACGTATTCTCATAAAGAGAGGGATGTATCAATAGACCTGTGCTGATTAGTGTAGTGGTTTGCATATGAGGTTTCTAAATTTATGTAGGTCCATTCTTATTCTATATTCCTTTCTTGTGTTCAGAGCAGAAGGAATTTGAAAAAAAAATGAAGGATAATTGTACTGTACATATATCAATTCCGAGATAATTAAGAGATAGAATGCTTAATTTGATGAAGAATTAGGTTGCATTTTTACTATTGTTAACTTATACACATGTATCTAGTTTAGGACAGTCTAAGCTTCGGCATCAGATATAGTATTGGTTATAGTTGTTATAATGTTAACAATGTAATGGTAATAGGTATTGTTTCAATATCCGATGTAGGGATTTTCATTCAGTGCAATATATTTGTTTGAATTTGCTTGTGACTCATGTTTGTGTATGGTTTTAAATAAAATATATAAAAAAAAAAAATATAAATTTACACATTATTAAATTTACACAACATTTTTGCATCTGCAAACATCTTCCCATATTTTTTATTATTTCTTGTAAATTATTTATATAAATTAGAAACGTTACTGGGGCAGGTAATGAAACTTGTTGCACCCAACGTGTGATATTTCCCTATGCAGACATTTTTCCTGTTATATATATTCACAATTTCCTCTCAATTAAAAAAAAAAAGTCATTCGTCCACTAATAATTTACCTTTAATTCCTACTATAATTTGCATTTTCCAAATTAGTCTTGTATGAAGAACAATTAAAAGCTTTATTAACATCTAGGTATATGTAATAAGCATATTCTCTCATTGTCAAAATAACTTAAATTTGATAAACATAAATGTGCAGACCGAAATCAAATTGTTTGCCAGTCAGAATGTAGTTATTCTTCAAGCGTTGAGTCCACTCTAATGGGTTTTTCCAAAACGTTACAACACTTGTAAACGACACTTGTCAACTCAATTTTTTTTCCTGTCATTTAATATTTTAATTTTGTCTAACATCTAGTTTATTTAAAAAATAATAGGTTTGATTCTTCACTGCTCTTGTCTATTATTTCCTTCTCAAAATTCTTTTCTTCCGCCCTCCTCTCATTTGTATCTTCAGTTCTAGCTTAAAAGAATCTTTGATGAGTTTCTTCACTACCCCACTTCCATGCCTTTTCTTTTTATTCATGGGGTTCGAACACCCTTCATTCAACTATTTTTTATTATTCTATTCTTTATTTATCTTGAAAATAAACTCTACGTGCAGCTTATTTATATCTGTCCCCTGAAGTAAACTGATCCAGTTAATTTTCCTAAAATACTGTTTTGAACCTTTGTAAATCCCTAAATCATGTTCCACTGCATATGATACTTCCAAGAGAACATTATAACTCTTTCTAAGTTGGTTCAAGTCTTTTACCAATATTGTTCAACATCCTACTTTCGTCACTATGCTGTTCTTCTTCACACTGAGCAACATCTGTGAAATACAGTCTTTTTTAACCAATGTTTTTTGTAGTTTAATTTCAGTATAGACAATATACTTCCATGTTGGGTTTCATTTTATTTATTTCATTAATTTCTAACCTTTTTAAGATTACTTCATCTATATTAGTGTACTGAATCTTCATTAATATATTATTCTCATTGTTGCTTCTATCCACTTGTTCCAATATGATTTTAATTATTTTTTTTTTAAATCATTTGATTGGTTTTCATTGCCGTGTAATTCTTCCTCATTTCTACCGTCATTCAGTCTCCTAGTATTGTGAGATGTTTCTCATTGCATTATGGAAAGTGTCATGCCGCGTTGTAACACTTATCTCGCTGCAACTTGCACAGTGAAATTCATCTCGCTCAGCAATTAGATATATCTCGCTGTGTTAGGTCTCACTGCGTCGTGAGACAGGTCTCCATTTTTTACATACTTTGCTTCATATTGAAAAACGTTTCTTTGCAGTGTGAATATTCTACACATTTAAAACTTTAAGATCGTTGTTGTTCCATGGTTCTGTATAAATAGAGCCACTTCATTTCCTCTACCATTTACCTAGTTTTCACTCGTAGCAGAACAAGTGAACAGTTATCAAGTATAAATCGTACGATATATTATCTCGCTAAAGTTTTCTCAAACACACATCACTAGTTTTTGTGTTACGCCCTTTGGATTTTCACCTATTTCATTATGCAGTGTTTCATAGTAATTTAGTGTTTATAATGTCAGACTGTGGGCTATTAATCCCTTCTCCTGTATAAATTACTGAATGTAAAACACAACGTGCTATATAATTTTCTTCTTTTTTTGGTCACCCTGTCTCGGCGAAACTGCCATTATATTGAAAAGAAAATGTCAGACTGAATTATTCATTTTTTTTTAGAAATTGCTTATATTATGTTTTGATGCAAGTTGGAGTACATTCTTTATGCATGCTTCCATGTGTCAGTTATTTCCACGGCTTTGTTTTTCTATTTTACATCTAATTTAATGCATCCTAAGTGAAGGTTTTGTGCTGTAAGATGTTTTATATTTCCCGTGTTCTTTTTACTATTGTACTGTTTTGTGTGGTGATTCTGGTGGTTTGGCTGTTTGAATTGTCTCATCATGTGTGTTTATGTAAGTGAGGTGTTGGGGAATTAATTTGGTAAAAGGTGATAACGTGGGCGTTAACAAAATTACAAGAGGTGTTTTTACAGTCGTAACCGAGCTGGATCTTGGAGGATTACTCACTGGCAAGCTCGACGGCTAAGATGCTCATATGGCGATGATAACGGTAAGACTTGGGATGAAACATTTGCTTCAGCGTAGCCACAGCCAGCTTAATGTGATTGTAATCAGGGGTCACTGGACACTGAAGAAGTATAAGGATCTGTTTTCCAAGTTGGTTGAGGATCACAGGAATTGTGAAGTGGATTTGTTTGGGATGGAATATGTCAGCAGGTTGCTGAAGACGCTTCAAGACAAATAAATTGGGAGAATGAGTTCATTTAGGGGTTGATCAGCATGTATCACAGAACATACTCCCATTCACAGAATACATGCTAAAGACTAATGTATTATGTATGAAGGCCTGGTCACAGACCGGGCCGCGAGGGCATTGACCCCTGGAACTCTCTCCAGGTAAACTCCACGTATCAACACGTTCCAGAACTTTAAAGCCTTTATACATATTATTACAAACACATGTGCATTTTTATTTAAAAGATGGGGTGGGTTTTTTATTTTTATTAAATATATTCAGAGCTACACATTTTAGGCATTTCAGTTATGAATCTGTAAGAAAGTGAGCCTTCTGTGGATTGCCAGTCTGATGAGAGAGGACGTGGAAGTCTTCCCCACATCTGAACAACAGAAATAGACGCAGAACCATGAGAAGACAACTACACTTAAGAGGTTAAATGCGAGAGATCGCAAGCAGTGTGCTTAGAAATTATTGGATGGAACTTGTAACACTCGAGGTACAGATGCTTCTATGAGTGTTAGTAATAAGCAAGTTAAAGAAATTTTGGTAGAGCTTCTTTGCCCTCCCGTTAATGCAGGATAAGAACAAAAGAACATAAGAAAGAAGGAACACTGCAACAAGCCTATTGACCCATGCGAAGCAGGTCCATGCCCCCCCAGGCCTAGAACAATGACCACCTAGTCAGGTCACTTCCACTTAATAAGGAGCACGGCACCAGATCTGGTAACCCAAGCTAGTCAGGTCCAGCTCACACCCACCCACACCCACTCATGTATTTATTCAACCTATTTTTAAAACTACACAACGTCTTAGTGTCTATGACGGTACTCGAGAGTGTTCCACTCATCCACAACTATTACCAAACAAGTGCTTTCCTATATCCTTCCTGTCTTGGCTGGATATTTTCAACACGCTATTTACATCCCCTTTATTTATTCCTGTTTTCTATTTATACACTTCAATCATATTCCACCCTAATTTTACGCCTTTCTATAGAGTGCAGATTAGAGATGTATTGGATATCTGTATCCGCGTCCGCATTTTTTTTCCTAAATGAGATATCCGCATCCGCAATTACGATTCATGATGAATGGTTTGAAAAACCGACAAGTTGAAGATTGAGACACTTATGCAGCATATGGGAATCTTTATTCAGGAAACGCTTCGCCACACAGTGGCTTCATCAGTCCAATACAAAGAGGAAGGCGTAAGGAGAGGAGGAGTATGAGGTAATCAGTCACTCAGCCTGGAGTCGATGTGTTCAGTCCATCAATCTTGTAGATTGATGGACTAAACACCTCGACTCCAGGCTGACCTCCCAGCATCTGCGTTCTACTAGTGACCTACGTCTCACCTCCTGGCGCTATATAAGGCTCCATCCTGTCACTTCCACTCCATATTGTTTCAAACTTTGGAACAATGCTCTTCTCAAGACTGAGGGACTGACCACCTCAAAACTTTAAGGGTGATGGACTGATTACATCGTCTTCAAGTCTCTTCTGCTTCTATCAACTTTTCTGTACTCGACTGAAGAAGCCTACTGTGTAGGCGAAACGTTTCGAAATAAAGATACCTAACTGTTGCATATGTGTCTTACCTAACAATCTGTCGGTATTTTATACCATTTTAATGTTCAAACCAGTACTTACCTATGTCCTATCTAAATCTAAATTTATCCAACTGTGAAGTCGCAGTGTAGTAATATGAGTACTAGGAGAACTAGTAATAGTCAAATTGAGGTGGATATTGGAAAGCCAGTGGCACTAATTGACAAGGACAGTAATAGGTTTAGTGGAATAATAGAAAGGAGCAGGAAGGGTAAAGAGAGAGGAGGGTCTTTAATTAAATATTTATTACACAAATAGTCGCAGTGCTAGGAATAAGATGAACGAGTTGAGACTAGTTGCTAGTGCAGGTAACATTGATGTATTTGCCATAACTGAGACGTGGTTTAATTCAAAAAGTCACATTCAGGGTTTTAAATTGTTCCAAGTAGATAGAAGTGTCGGGAAGGGGGGTGGGGTGGCATTGTATGTCCAAGATCGATTGAACTGTTGCATAAAAACGGGTATTAAGTCTGAAGTAACACATACAGAGTCTGTTTGGATAGAATTTTCAGAGGGGCATGAAAAATTAATTTTAGGTGTGATATACCGTCCCCCAAATTTAGATAGGGGCCAGGGGAGACTACTATGGGAGGAAATTGTTAGGGCCACAAGGCTGGATAATGTAGTAATTCTAGGATACTTTAACTTTAGTCATATTGATTGGAATTTCTTTACTGGGAATTTAGAATCATACGACTTCTTAGAAGTAGTTCAGGATTGTTTTTGAAGCTGTTTGTGACAGAACCTACAAGGGGAAATAACCTGCTTGACTTAGTTCTGGCAAACAATGAATCCCTTGTTAATAATTTAGAAGTTTCAGAGGAACTGGGTGCTAGCGACCACAAATCAATTACATTTAGCATTGAATGGAAGTATGATAGTAGGGATAACTCAGTAACGGTCCCAGATTTTCGCTTAGCAGATTATGATGGGCTTAGAGAACACTTATCATCTGTTGACTGGAGTAACGAAGAGAGCTATCAATATGACAGGTTTCTGAACACCATACATGCTGCTCAAAGAACGTTTATCCCTTATAAAGAAATTAGATCAAATAGAAATGACCCAAAATGGATGAATAATAGGCTGAAATATCTACTAGGTCATAAGAAAGGAATTTATAGGCATATCAAAAGAGGTGAGGGTCATCTTATGAATCAGTATATTGATATTAAGAGGGACATTAAAAAGGGGATAAAAAAAGCTAAAAGGGACCATGAAATTAAAGTTGCTAGGGATTCTAAAACTAACCCAAAAAGTTTTTTCCAGGTCTATAGAACAAAAGTTAGAGATAAGATAGGTCCCCTTAAAAATAACTATGGGCATCTTACTGACAAAGAGAATGAAATGTACTCGATTTTAAATAATTGTTTTCTCTTGGTTTTTACACAGGAAGACACTAATAATATTCCAGTAATTAATTTTTATAGTGGGCCAGAAGAAGATAAATTGTGTAACATCACAGTCACTAGTGAAATGGTTGTGAAGCAGATAGACCGACTGAAGCAAAATAAGTCACCGGGTCCTGATGAGGTTTTTTCAAGGGTTCTTAAGGAATGCAAAATGGAACTCTGTGAACCATTAACTAATATTTTTAATTTATCTCTTCAAACAGGTGTAGTGTCTGATATGTGGAAGATGGCTAATGTAATTCCTATTTTTAAAACAGGGGACAAGTCGTTACCGTCAAATTACCGCCCAATAAGCCCGACCTCAATTGTAGGCAAATTACTGGAGTCAATTATAGCTGAGATTATAAGAAGCCATCTCGATAAGCATAGCTTGATTAATGATACTCAGCATGGATTCACAAGAGGCCGGTCTTGTCTAACAAATTTATTAACTTTCTTCAGTAAAGCTTTTGAGGCTGTTGACCACGATAAAGAATTTGATATCATTTACTTAGATTTTAGTA
>NC_091296.1:47035870-47093370 GCF_038502225.1 Cherax quadricarinatus
CCCTCACTGCTTCCCCTAGCACTGTAAGACCCTCACTGCTTCCCCAAGCACTGTAAGACCCTCACTGCTTCCCCAAGCACTGTGAGACCCTCACTGCTTCCCCAAGCACTGTAAGACCCTCACTGCTTCCCCAAGCACTGTAAGACCCTCACTGCTTCTCCAAGCACTGTAAGACCCTCACTGCTTCCCCAAGCACTGTAAGACCCTCACTGCTTCTCCAAGCACTGTAAGACCCTCACTGCTTCCCCAAGCACTGTAAGACCCTCACTGCTTCCTCAAGCACTGTAAGACCCTCACTGCTTCCCCAAGCACTGTAAGACCCTCACTGCTTCCCCAAGCACTGTAAGACCCTCACTGCTTCCGCAAGCTCTGTAAGACCCTCACTGCTTCCCCAAGCACTGTAAGACCCTCACTGCTTCCCCAAGCACTGTAAGACCCTCACTGCTTCCCCAAGCACTGTAAGACTCTCACTGCTTCCCCAAGCACTGTAAGACTCTCACTGCTTCCCCAAGCACTGTAAGACTCTCACTGCTTCCCCAAGCACTGTAAGACCCTCACTGCTTCCCCAAGCACTGTAAGACCCTCACTGCTTCCCCAAGCACTGTAAGACCCTCACTGCTTCCCCAAGCACTGTAAGACCCTCACTGCTTCCCCAAGCACTGTAAGACCCTCACTGCTTCCCCAAGCACTGTAAGACCCTCACTGCTTCCCCAAGTACTGTAAGACTCTCACTGCTTCCCCAAGCACTGTAAGACCCTCACTGCTTCCCCAAGCACTGTAAGACCCTCACTGCTTGCTTCTTTCTCTCTCAGCCTAATAATGATAATTATTGCAAAAATGTTTTTCTTTGTTTAAGGTGTTTAACTTGCATGATATGCCTGTCACCCATCAGAAGAGGTGCCCTGGTATCAATACCCCTCGTGGCTAGCTGGTCCAGTGGCTAACGCGACGGTCTGAAGTTTTGAGACTCTCTGACCGCGGGTTCAAATCCCTCCCGTGGTATGGTTTGTTTGCAATCGTGTCATTACGATTTCGTGAGTCGAGTCAATACCCCTTCTGTTTCCCTAAGATTAACAGTAAATATTAAATTTACTAAAGATAATTGTGCTGCTAGTACAAATTGACAATTTTTAGGCAATTCGTAAGCCCTTTAAAAACCAAGAAACAAAAAGTTTAAAATTGTTCTCTAAAAAGTTATATATTGACCACAACATCAAAGAGTTCATTAACTAAAAGAGTTGAGAAACCTACACGAGAACTGGAAGCCAAATTATGAAACTTTTCAGTTTTCAAGTAAGCAACAAGGACTGACCGCACCTCGTCTCCCTACATCTTTCCCTCGCCTCCCTTCCTCCCTCCCTACATCTTTCCCTCGCCTCCCTTCCTCCCTCCCTACATCTTTCCCTCGCCTCCCTTCCTCCCTCCCTACATCTTTCCCTCGCCTCCCTTCCTCCCTCCCTACATCTTTCCCTCGCCTACCTTCCTCCCTCCCTACATCTTTCCCTCTCCTCCCTTCCTCTCTCCCTTCATCTTTCCCTCGCCTACCTTTCTCCCTCCCTACATCTTTCCCTCGCCTCCCTCCCTCCCTCCCTACCTCTCTCCCTCACTACCTCCTTCCCTACCTCTCTCCCTCACTTCCCTCCCTACATCCCTCCCTCGCCTCCCTCCCTCTCTCGCCTCCCTCCCTCCCTACATCCCTCCCTCCCTACATCCCTTCCTCGCCTCCCTCCCTACATTCCTCCCTCGCCTCCCTCCCTACCTCTCTCCTTCGCCTCTCTCCCTACATCCCTCCCTCGCCTCTCTCCCTACATCCCTCCCTCGCCTCTCTCCCTACATCCCTCCCTCGCCTCTCTCCCTACAGCCCTCCCTCGCCTCTCTCCCTACAGCCCTCCCTCGCCTCTCTCCCTACATCCCTCCCTTGCCTCTCTCCCTACATCTCTCCCTCGCCTCCCTCACTACATCGCTCCCTCGCCTCCCTCCCTACATCCCTCCCTCGCCTCCCTACAGTCCTCCCTCCCTACATCCCTCCCTCGCCTCTCTCCCAACATCCCTCCCTCGCCTCTCTCCCTACATCCCTCCCTCACTTCTCTCCCTACATCCCTCCCTCGCCTCTCTCCCTACATCCCTCCCTCGCCTCTCTCCCTACATCCCTCCCTCGCCTCACTCCCTACATCCCTCCCCCGCCTCCCTCCCTACATCCATCCCTCGCTCCCTCCCTACATCCCTCCCTCGCTCCCTCCTTACATCCCTCCCTCGCCTCCCACCCTACATCCCTCCCTCCTAACATCCCTCCATCGCCTCCCTCCCTACCTCTCTCCCTCGTCTCTCTCCCTACATCCCTCCCTCGCCTCTCTCCCTACAGCCCTCCCTCGCCTCTCTCCCTACAGCCCTCCCTCGCCTCTCTCCCTACATCCCTCCCTTGCCTCTCTCCCTACATCTCTCCCTCGCCTCCCTCCCTACATCCCTCCCTCGTCTCCCTCCCTACATCCCTCCCTCGCCTCCCTCCCTACATCCCTCCCTCGCCTCCCTCCCTACATCCCTCCCTCCCTACATCCCTCCCTCGCCTCTCTCCCTACATCCCTCCCTCGCCTCTCTCCCTACATCCCTCCCTCGCCTCCCTCCCTACATCCCTCCCTCGCCTCCCTCCCTACATCCCTCCCTCGCCTCTCTCCCTACATCCCTCCCTCGCCTCTCTCCCTACATCCCTCCCTCGCCTCCCTCCCTACCTCTCTCCCTCGCCTCTCTCCCTACATCCCTCCCTCGCCTCACTCCCTACATCCCTCCCTCGCCTCTCTCCCTACATCCCTCCCTCGCCTCTCTCCCTACATCCCTCCCTTGACTCTCTCCCTACATCTCTCCCTCGCCTCCCTCCCTACATCCCTCCCTCGCCTCCCTCCCTACATCCTTCCCTCGCCTTCCTTCCTACATCCCTCCCTCCCTACATCCCTCCCTCGCCTCTCTCCCTACATCCCTCCCTCGCCTCTCTCCCTACATCCCTCCCTCGCCTCTCTCCCTACATCCCTCCCTCGCCTCTCTCCCTACATCCCTCCCTCGCCTCTCTCCCTACATCCCTTCCTCGCCTCTCTCCCTACATCCCTCCCTCGCCTCCCTCCCTACATCCCTCCCTCGCCTCCCTCCCTACCTCTCTCCCTCGCCTCTCTCCCTACATCCCTCCCTCGCCTCTCTCCCTACATCCCTCCCTCGCCTCTCTCCCTACATCCCTCCCTCGCCTCCCTCCCTACATACCTCCCTCGCCACCCTCCCTACATCCCTCCCTACCTCTCTCCCTCGCCTCTCTCCCTACAGCCCTCCCTCGCCTCTCTCCCTACAGCCCTCCCTCGCCTCCCTTCCTACCTCTCTCCCTCGACTCTCTCCCTACATCCTTCCCTCGCCTTCCTTCCTACATCCCTCCCTCCCTACATCCCTCCCTCGCCTCTCTCCCTACATCCCTCCCTCGCCTCTCTCCCTATATCCTCCCTCGCCTCTCTCCCTACATCCTTCCCTCGCCTCTCTCCCTACATCCCTCCCTCGCCTCTCTCCCTACATCCCTCCCTCGCCTCTCTCCCTACATCCCTCCCTCGCCTCTCTCCCTACATCCCTCCCTCGCCTCTCTCCCTACATCCCTCCCTCGCCTCCCTCCCTACATCCCTCCCTCGCCTCCCTCCCTACCTCTCTCCTTCGCCTCTCTCCCTACATCCCTCCCTCGCCTCTCTCCCTACATTCTTCCCTCGCCTCTTTCCCTACATCCCTCCCTCGCCTCCCTCCCTACCTCTCTCCTTCGCCTCTCTCCCTACATCCTTCCCTCGCCTCCCTCCCCACATCCCTCCTTCGCCTCTCTCCCTACATCCCTCCCTCGCCTCTCTCCCTACATCCCTCCCTCGCCTCCCTCCCTACATCCCTCCCTCGCCTCCCTCCCTACCTCTCTCCCTCGCCTCCCTCCCTACATCCCTCCCTCTCCTCCCTCCCTACATCCCTCCCTACCTCTCTCCCTCGCCTCTCTCCCTACAGCCCTCCCTCGCCTCCCTCCCTACCTCTCTCCTTCGCCTCTCTCCCTACATCCCTCCCTCGCCTCTCTCCCTACATCCCTCCCTCGCCTCTCTCCCTACATCCCTCCCTCGCCTCTCTCCCTACAGCCCTCCCTCGCCTCTCTCCCTACAGCCCTCCCTCGCCTCTCTCCCTACATCCCTCCCTTGCCTCTCTCCCTACATCTCTCCCTCGCCTCCCTCACTACATCCCTCCCTCGCCTCCCTCCCTACATCCCTCCCTCGCCTCCCTACATTCCTCCCTCCCTACATCCCTCCCTCGCCTCTCTCCCTACATCCCTCCCTCGCCTCTCTCCCTACATCCCTCCCTCACCTCTATCCCTACATCCCTCCCTCGCCTCTCTCCCTACATCCCTCCCTGGCCTCTCTCCCTACATCACTCCCTCACATCACTCCCTACATCCCTCCCTCGCCTCCCTCCCTATATCCCTCCCTCGCTCCCTCCCTACATCCCTCCCTCGCTCCCTCCTTACATCCCTCCCTCGCCTCCCTCCCTACATCCCTCCCTCCTAACATCCCTCCCTCGCCTCTCTCCCTACAGCCCTCCCTCGCCTCTCTCCCTACATCCCTCCCTTGCCTCTCTCCCTACATCCCTCCCTCGCCTCCCTCACTACATCCCTCCCTCGCCTCCCTCCCTACCTCCCTCCCTCGCCTCCCTACATTCCTCCCTCCCTACATCCCTCCCTCGCCTCTCTCCCAACATCCCTCCCTCGCCTCTCTCCCTACATCCCTCCCTCACTTCTCTCCCTACATCCCTCCCTCGCCTCTCTCCCTACATCCCTCCCTCGCCTCTCTCCCTACATCCCTCCCTCGCCTCCCTCCCTACATCCCTCCCTCGCTCCCTCCCTACATCCCTCCCTCGCTCCCTCCTTACATCCCTCCCTCGCCTCCCTCCCTACATCCCTCCCTCCTAACATCCCTCCCTCGCCTCCCTCCCTACCTCTCTCCCTCGCCTCTCTCCCTACATCCCTCCCTCGCCTCCCTCCCTACATCCCTCCCTCGCCTCCCTCCCTACATCCCTCCCTCCCTACATCCCTCCCTCGCCTCTCTCCCTACATCCCTCCCTCGCCTCTCTCCCTACATCCCTCCCTCGCCTCCCTCCCTACATCCCTCCCTCGCCTCTCTCCCTACATCCCTCCCTCGCCTCTCTCCCTACATCCCTCCCTCGCCTCTCTCCCTACCTCTCTCCCTCGCCTCCCTCCCTCTCTCCCTCGCCTCTCTCCCTACATCCCTCCCTCGCCTCACTCCCTACATCCCTCCCTCGCCTCTCTCCCTACATCCCTCCCTCGCCTCTCTCCCTACATCCCTCCCTTGACTCTCTCCCTACATCTCTCCCTCGCCTCCCTCATTACATCCCTCCCTCGCCTCCCTCCCTACATCCTTCCCTCGCCTTCCTTCCTACATCCCTCCCTCCCTACATCCCTCCCTCGACTCTCTCCCTACATCCCTCCCTCGCCTCTCTCCCTACATCCCTCGCTCGCCTCTCTCCCTACATCCCTCCCTCGCCTCTCTCCCTACATCCCTCCCTCGCCTCTCTCCCTACATCCCTCCCTCGCCTCTCTCCCTACATCCCTTCCTCGCCTCTCTCCCTACATCCCTCCCTCGCCTCCCTCCCTACATCCCTCCCTCGCCTCCCTCCCTACCTCTCTCCCTCGCCTCTCTCCCTACATCCCTCCCTCGCCTCTCTCCCTACATCCCTCCCTCGCCTCTCTCCCTACAGCCCTCCCTCGTCTCCCTCCCTACCTCGCTCCCTCGCCTCACGCCCTACCTCCTTCCCTACCTCTCTCCCTCGCCTCTCTCCCTACAGCCCTCCCTCGCCTCTCTCCCTACAGCCCTCCCTCGCCTCCCTCCCTACCTCTCTCCCTCGACTCTCTCCCTACATCCTTCCCTCGCCTTCCTTCCTACATCCCTCCCTCCCTACATCCCTCCCTCGCCTCTCTCCCTACATCCCTCCCTCGCCTCTCTCCCTATATCCTCCCTCGCCTCTCTCCCTACATCCTTCCCTCGCCTCTCTCCCTACATCCCTCCCTCGCCTCTCTCCCTACATCCCTCCCTCGCCTCTCTCCCTATATCCTCCCTCGCCTCTCTCCCTACATCCTTCCCTCGCCTCTCTCCCTACATCCCTCCCTCGCCTCTCTCCCTATATCCTCCCTCGCCTCTCTCCCTACATCCCTCCCTCGCCTCTCTCCCTACATCCCTCCCTCGCCTCTCTCCCTACATCCCTCCCTCGCCTCTCTCCCTACATCCCTCCCTCGCCTCTCTCCCTACATCCCTCCCTCGCCTCCCTCCCTACATCCCTCCCTCTCCTCCCTCCCTACCTCTCTCCTTCGCCTCTCTCCCTACATCCCTCCCTCGCCTCTCTCCCTACATTCTTCCCTCGCCTCTTTCCCTACATCCCTCCCTCGCCTCCCTCCCTACCTCTCTCCTTCGCCTCTCTCCCTACATCCTTCCCTCGCCTCCCTCCCTACATCCCTCCTTCGTCTCTCTCCCTACATCCCTCCCTCGCCTCCCTCCCTACATCCCTCCCTCTCCTCCCTCCCTACATCCCTCCCTCGCCTCCCTCCCTACCTCTCTCCCTCGCCTCCCTCCCTACATCCCTCCCTCTCCTCCCTCCCTACATCCCTCCCTACCTCTCTCCCTCGCCTCTCTCCCTACAGCCCTCCCTCGCCTCCCTCCCTACCTCTCTCCTTCGCCTCTCTCCCTACATCCCTCCCTCGCCTCTCTCCCTACATCCCTCCCTCGCCTCTCTCCCTACATCCCTCCCTCGCCTCTCTCCCTACAGCCCTCCCTCGCCTCTCTCCCTACAGCCCTCCCTCGCCTCTCTCCCTACATCCCTCCCTTGCCTCTCTCCCTACATCTCTCCCTCGCCTCCCTCACTACATCCCTCCCTCGCCTCCCTCCCTACATCCCTCCCTCGCCTCCCTACATTCCTCCCTCCTTACATCCCTCCCTCGCCTCTCTCCCTACATCCCTCCCTCTCTTCTCTCCCTGCATCCCTCCCTCTCTTCTCTCCCTGCATCCCTCCCTCTCTTCTCTCCCTGCATCCCTCCCTCTCTTCTCTCCCTGCATCCCTCCCTCGCCTCTCTCCCTACATCCCTCCCTCGCCTCCCTCCCTACATCCCTCCCTCGCTCCCTCCCTACATCCCTCCCTCGCTCCCTCCTTACATCCCTCCCTCGCCTCCCTCCCTACATCCCTCCCTACTAACATCCCTCTCTCGCCTCCCTCCCTACCTCTCTCCCTCGCCTCACTCCCTTCATCCCTCCCTCGCCTCTCTCCCTACAGCCCTCCCTCGCCTCGCTCCCTACATCCCTCCCTCGCCTCTCTCCCTACATCCCTCCCTTGCCTCACTCCCTACATCACTCCCACGCCTCCCTCCCTACATCCCTCCCTCGCCTCCCTCCCTACATCCCTCCCTCGCCTCCCTCCCTACATCCCTCCCTCGCCTCCCTCCCTACATCCCTCCCTCCCTACATCCCTCCCTCGCCTCTCTCCCTGCATCCCTCCCTCTCTTCTCTCCCTGCATCCCTCCCTCTCTTCTCTCCCTGCATCCCTCCCTCTCTTCTCTCCCTGCATCCCTCCCTCTCTTCTCTCCCTGCATCCCTCCCTCTCTTCTCTCCCTGCATCCCTCCCTCTCTTCTCTCCCTGCATCCCTCCCTCTCTTCTCTCCCTGCATCCCTCCCTCACCTCAATCCCTGCATCCCTCCCTCGCCTCTCTCACTACATCCCTCCCTCGCCTCTCTCCCTACATCCCTCCCTTGACTCTCTCCCTACATCTCTCCCTCGCCTCCCTCCCTACATCCCTCCCGCGCCACCCGCCCAACATCCCTCCCTCGCCTTCCTTCCTACATCCCTCCCTCCCTACATCCCTCCCTCGCCTCTCTCCCTACATCCCTCCCTCGCCTCTCTCCCTACATCCCTCCCTCGCCTCTCTCCCTACATCCCTCCCTCGCCTCTCTCCCTACATCCCTCCCTCGCCTCTCTCCCTACATCCCTCCCTCGCCTCTCTCCCTACATCCCTTCCTCGCCTCTCTCCCTACATCCCTCCCTCGCCTCCCTCCCTACATCCCTCCCTCGCCTCCCTCCCTACCTCTCTCCCTCGCCTCTCTCCCTACATCCCTCCCTCGCCTCTCTCCCTACATCCCTCCCTCGCCTCTCTCCCTACATCCCTCCCTCGCCTCCCTCCCTACATCCCTCCCTCGCCTCCCTCCCTACATCCCTCCCTACCTCTCTCCCTCGCCTCTCTCCCTACATCCCTCCCTCGCCTCTCTCCCTACAGCCCTCCCTCGCCTCCCTCCCTACCTCTCTCCCTCGACTCTCTCCCTACATCCTTCCCTCGCCTTCCTTCCTACATCCCTCCCTCCCTACATCCCTCCCTCGCCTCTCTCCCTACATCCCTCCCTCGCCTCTCTCCCTATATCCTCCCTCGCCTCTCTCCCTACATCCTTCCCTCGCCTCTCTCCCTACATCCCTCCCTCGCCTCTCTCCCTACATCCCTCCCTCGCCTCTCTCCCTACATCCCTCCCTCGCCTCTCTCCCTACATCCCTCCCTCGCCTCTCTCCCTACATCCCTCCCTCGCCTCCCTCCCTACATCCCTCCCTCGCCTCCCTCCCTACCTCTCTTCTTCGCCTCTCTCCCTACATCCCTCCCTCGCCTCTCTCCCTACATTCTTCCCTCGCCTCTTTCCCTACATCCCTCCCTCGCCTCCCTCCCTACCTCTCTCCTTCGCCTCTCTCCCTACATCCTTCCCTCGCCTCCCTCCCTACATCCCTCCCTCGCCTCTCTCCCTACATCCCTCCCTCGCCTCCCTCCCTACATCCCTCCCTCTCCTCCCTCCCTACATCCCTCCCTCGCCTCCCTCCCTACCTCTCTCCCTCGCCTCCCTCCCTACATCCCTCCCTCTCCTCCCTCCCTACATCCCTCCCTACCTCTCTCCCTCGCCTCTCTCCCTACAGCCCTCCCTCGCCTCTCTCCCTACAGCCCTCCCTCGCCTCCCTCCCTACCTCTCTCCCTCGACTCTCTCCCTACATCCTTCCCTCGCCTTCCTTCCTACATCCCTCTCTCCCTACATCCCTCCCTCGCCTCTCTCCCTACATCCCTCCCTCGCCTCTCTCCCTATATCCTCCCTCGCCTCTCTCCCTACATCCTTCCCTCGCCTCTCTCCCTACATCCCTCCCTCGCCTCTCTCCCTACATCCCTCCCTCGCCTCTCTCCCTACATCCCTCCCTCGCCTCTCTCCCTACATCCCTCCCTCGCCTCTCTCCCTACATCCCTCCCTCGCCTCTCTCCCTACATCCCTCCCTCGCCTCCCTCCCTACATCCCTCCCTCGCCTCCCTCCCTACCTCTCTCCTTCGCCTCTCTCCCTACATCCCTCCCTCGCCTCTCTCCCTACATTCTTCCCTCGCCTCTTTCCCTACATCCCTCCCTCGCCTCCCTCCCTACCTCTCTCCTTCGCCTCTCTCCCTACATCCTTCCCTCGCCTCCCTCCCTACATCCCTCCCTCGCCTCTCTCCCTACATCCCTCCCTCGCCTCCCTCCCTACATCCCTCCCTCTCCTCCCTCCCTACATCCCTCCCTCGCCTCCATCCCTACCTCTCTCCCTCGCCTCTCTCCCTACATCCCTCCCTCGCCTCCCTCCCTACATCCCTCCCTCGCCTCCCTCCATACATCCCTCCCTCCCTACATCCCTCCCTCGCCTCTCTCCCTACATCCCTCCCTCGCCTCTCTCCCTACATCCCTCCCTTGCCTCTCTCCCTACATCCCTCCCTCGCCTGTCTCCCTACATCCCTCCCTCGCCTCCCTCCCTACATCCCTCCCTCGCCTCCCTCCCTACATCCCTCCCTCGCCTCCCTCCCTACCTCTCTCCTTCGCCTCTCTCCCTACATCCCTCCCTCGCCTCTCTCCCTACATTCTTCCCTCGCCTCTTTCCCTACTTCCCTCCCTCGCCTCCCTCCCTACCTCTCTCCTTCGCCTCTCTCCCTACATCCCTCCCTCGCCTCTCTCCCTACATCCTTCCCTCGCCTCTCTCCCTACATCCCTCCCTCGCCTCTCTCCCTACAGCCCTCCCTCGCCTCTCTCCCTACAGCCCTCCCTCACCTCTTTCCCTACATCCCTCCCTCACCTCCCTCCCTACATCCCTCCCTCGCCTCCCTCCCTACATCCCTCCCTCGCCTCCCTCCCTACCTCTCTCCTTCGCCTCTCTCCCTACATCCCTCCCTCGCCTCTCTCCCTACATCCTTCCCTCGCCTCTCTCCCTACATCCCTCCCTCGCCTCTCTCCCTACAGCCCTCCCTCGCCTCTCTCCCTACAGCCCTCCCTCGCCTCTCTCCCTACAGCCCTCCCTCGCCTCTCTCCCTACAGCCCTCCCTCGCCTCTTTCCCTACAGCCCTCCCTCGCCTCCCTCCCTACATCCCTCCCTCGCCTCCCTCCCTACATCCCTCCCTCGCCTCCCTCCCTACATCCCTCCCTCGCTTCCGGACTGATCCAACTCATAATCCTCCTTCGTGCAAGAGGCGACATAAATTTCTTCATTTCACCAAGCTTCGAAGAATACGCAACATCTGCCAGCAGATATGTACGTGATGAAAATTTTTGCTTTATCTGTTTTTTTTCCTGGTGATTCTAACTCTCTCTCTCTCTCTCTCTCTCTCTCTCTCTCTCTCTCTCTCCTTCCCTTCCATCCCCCTCTCTCTCTTTCTCATTTTATCTCGCTTTCTCTTTTTTTTAACAGAGTTTTACAAGGTTATGGTAAGAAATCCTAACTTTATTTACAAGCTAGGTCAGCTCATTTGAATGCCTTTTCATTAATATGAAACATAGAAATATGGAACAGGATGAAGTTAGAGACATCTTTAGGCCAACAATTTCATTTGATTAATTGGCTGTTTCGTTGATATTATACTGTACGAACATGTTCCAGACTCGAGTCATCCTGGGAATAAATGGTCTTTGATGAAGTGATGTTCTGGAGAAGGGCACAGCCAGAGTGAAGTTCTGCTTGCTGCCCTTCTTGCTGTGTAAAAGCTCGCTTCTAGCTGTCCTCGGAGTGGAGCCAGGTGTGATACTTTGACAATATTGGCCTTGTACATAACAGTAAGGCTGCCCACATTCCTCCGGTTTGAAGGCTCTGCTGAAATGACAGATCTATACACGGGAGAGATGAGTCCTCTTCCTCTGTTCTCTATTCTTTCAGTTCTCTGAGGAGACTGAGGGCAGGCAGTCCAAAAAAGTGTAGCATGCTCCAGGTGTGACCCTACTTGTGCCTCGTACAGAACCTTGTAACTTCTACTGTTAAGCAGAAGTGAGATACGTCGAAGTGCTGTAAGGTTCTTGGCCGCCTTGTTTGCAAGATTTACAACGTGGTTCTTCGTGGTCAGTTTTTAGTCAATTTTCACCCCAAGGATATTAACTTCGTCCTCAGGTACCAACACTTATTATTCATTCTAACCACTCCTCCAGCATTACCATCATGGTGCCTAGAGACCATCATTTGTATCCTCATGAGCAAATGTGACCTGCTATCATTTTCCCCAGGCTGATATAGCTGTAAGGTGGTGATAGATGTAGCTTAAAGCAGCCGTCATTTCCTCTCCTGGACAAGTAAAGGTCAAAGTACAGTCATGTGCATATGCACGGGATTCTGGGATGAAATGAAGGAGGCCATTGAATTAGACATTCCATAACAATAGCCCAATCACACTTCCCTGTGGAACACCTACACCAGTTGGATGTCTTTCTGAATCTGTCCCTTTGAGAAGTACTCTTAGAGATGTACCCTGAAGGTAATCACTGAGGAGACATAGTGAATAGCCTGTAGTCATAGAGTTGTCAGGAAGTGAAATTGTCTGGCAAGTGATGTAGTTGAGGCAGGAACCATACGTAGTCTTAAGACGAGGTATGATAAAGCTCTTGGAGCAGGGAGAGAGAGAGGACCTAGTAGCGACCAGTGAAGAGGCGGGGCCAGGGGCTACGTCTTGACATCTGCAACCATAATTAGGTGAATATGCACATACACACGCGCGCGCGCGAGCGCAACATTCCCAATATACTTATCTCGCTCTCTCGCTCTCCCTCCGTCTCACCTTCTCTCTCTCCCTCTCTCTCCCCCTCTATCAGTCTATATCTATTTGTCTATCTGTGCTAGATAATTTGTAGCCCCAGAACTATGAAGACAAGCCAGTTCCTCGTACATTCTTACTTCTGTCGCCACCACTACAACCAGAGGCGTATCCCTCTTCTATTCTTCCCTCTCCTATTCCGTTTCTTTCTCTTTCTCACCTCGATTCATTACTTTCTCAAGCAGGTCATTCTTCTTCCCTCTTCTTTTCTGACACAGATGTAGCCGTTGCACCAGTAGCTCCATCCACTTCACTTTTGCTTCACATAAACATCACATTCCTAAGCTGAGTAGTAGGTGGTGCTGACTTGACTTGGTCGGAGTTTCTTTTCTTGATTAATTCCTTTTATTTATCGAGAAGGACAGAGGGAAGAGGGAAGGAGTAAAGGAATAACGGAAGGAGGGATAATGGAAAATGGTGAAACGAGATTGTGGAAGACTGATCCATTCATTAATCATTTGAAGGAATCGATTTAAATTTCATCCTAAAATGACAGGACCTGCACCAATATTTCCAGTCTCCCTGTATTCCTGCAGTGAAGGGGTGAACTTGGAATTTTGGAAATCCAATGCATTTGGTGCATATTTATTATTTTAGGGTGACCTGATACATGGCGGTTCGACGAAAGCCACAACGGCAACATTGAGCATATTGCAGAATTCACATAAAACCAGTACAGTTCTTTTGATATGTTATATATATATATATATATATATATATATATATATATATATATATATATATATATATATATATATATATATATGCAAAACAACCACTGTGAAAGAATATAGAAATTCCAAGCGCTTTCGTGACTAGTCACGAATGCGCTTGGAATTTCTATATTCTTTCACAGTGGTTGTTTTGCATATTCTGAAATCACCTGTTAACTGTGATCTTATTGTATATATATATATATATATATATATATATATATATATATATATATATATATATATATATATATATATATATATATATATATACACATGTATATATATATATATATATATATATATATATATATATATATACACGTGTATACACATGTATATATATATATATACACGTGTATATATATATATATATATAATTATATATATATACATATATATATATATATATAAACAGGGAAAGATTGCAGTCAGCAGGACTGGGACGGACAAGATTCCCAGGCAGCACTCTTATCCACTCGGCCACACAAATGCCACATAACCTGGGCAGCCAGTTTCACAAGCCATGGTTCACAAGACTGTGACCTTTCTCTGTCCATATCCGCTAGTTTCTCCGTGTTGCTTTTATATAAAAATCGCTTGAGAGGTCAGAACATACAGGAGGAGATTGAAATAGCTTGAAATCCATGCTTGAGGCTGACTGACGTGACCGGGTTGGGAAAGAAACGTGGCTTGTGAACCAGGCTCAAAAACAGAAAATGGCTATGGGCAATCCCTTGTCCCCTTTATTGAGCAATCTGTATATGGAATTTTTCGAGACTAGACTGTTGAAAGATATCCTGCATGTAGAGGTAAATGGTTCAGATATGTGGATGACATCTTGTGTCTTTTGCCAAATGATATGGCCCTTGATACATTTTTACCAAGACTTAACATTTTAGTCCCGTCTATTAAATTCACCGTGGAGAAAGAGGTGGGCTGTAAACTTACATTCTTAGATATGTTTCTTAGACCGGATTGATAGAAAGTTTAAGTTTGCAGTATATAGGATGGCCACTTATGTGTGCTCGTACATAAAAACTATTCCAACCATGAGACTAGAATTAAAAGGAGGGCATTTCTTACTATGTTTCTGGGAGCCTATAGTGTGTGCAGTGCAGAGTTCCTAGATGAAGAAATTAGGAAAATATCTGACACTGGCATGAAACTGCGGTTTCCTAAGGTGTTTGTGGAATGTGCCTTGTTGGCGGCTAGGAAAACTTATTATAGAACAGAACCTAGGATAAACACTTCAGACCAAGAATATGCTGGTCCTGCCATACAACGAGAAATTATCTGTCCATCCGAATGCTCTTAGATTTAACATGCAGGTATTTAAAAATTCACGGACTGTTAGAAACATTCTGTTAAAGAATTCACCCCCAACAACGTGTTAGTGGTGTCTACAGAGTTGGTTGCAATGGTTGTAGTCTCTCCAATGTGGGACAAATGGGGAAAACCATTATACGTGAGAATTTCCCAACATGGTCACTCAATACGTATAGCACAGGAGTCTAATGCGATATTCAACCATATTAGAGCTTGTAATAACCTGGCAAACTGGCAGGAAGCAAGAGTTTTCTTCCTTTGTTCCTTTTGGCTTGAAAAGAATATTGTAGAATAGGCAATTATTAAACATGATAGGCATTTATTATACAATATCAATGATTAGATGCATTTTCAGTTAAGGCAATAGTACACAGTCAAAAATTGGGCTCTTAAATGTAGTGCCACACCGAGGAATTAGGGCCTATTTTTCCTGCAGTTTCTGAAGGTTGAACCATAGTTTGCCTCAGGATTATGTGGGTTGAATAACTGTTGCCGTCTTCCTTGCTACTACAGATGCCTCCCTCTTTAAGTGAGCTTATTTTAATGACCCCATGTCCTTTATATTACTTATTGAAGGCTTCCGTTTAAGTGTTAACGTTTTCTCGTCGTCCCCTTTAAATGGAGACGCTGTCCCGTGGGTGGCTACCCCATAATTTCAGTGACCTATATATCACTGACAATATATTCATGCATGTAAAGTTACTGATATCATATCGGGGTGGGGCCGAATTTTTTATTATTCGCTTATGGGATTTTACTAATGCTATAATATTCATCTTTCTGGCTGTGGGCGCTGGTGTGCATGAGGGCACTTCCGGTATCTTTCTCTCCCTCCGTCCCTCCCTCACTCCATGTGAAGACGTCCTTTGAGAACGTACTTGCTTGGACATCCTCCTCTTTTCTGCAATTTTGCAAGCTCTTATTGCCGAATATAGCAACGGCAAATTTGTATATGCAATAATTTCGCAAAAGTCATTCTGAGCCTAAGTAAAAAAAAAATATATATTTCATTGTGTTTGTTTATTATTAAATTTTTGTAAACTTATCTAAAATATATTTAGTTGGATTACGCTAAATTTAATTGCACTTTTTATAATAAGGTTATGTAAGTTTTCTAAGGTTCAATCATGTTAATTTTTTACATTAACATAAATGAAAAAAATGTATCTTTAATTAAACTTATAAGAGAAAATTTTAGAAAGGACTTAATTTTAAATAAATTCTTGCTAATTAATCAGTTTTACCTAATCGGCACGACGTATATATATGTTAGTCACAAGTGAGGCCGACCAGGTCAAGACTGAACAGGGCTCAGTGTGAATACTTACAGAAGATTTCATTGTAGTGAGAAGACATTCCAGGGCATTGTTTCGGCATAAATAACGAAAGTATTGTGCAGTTTGAGTGAAGGTTGGTAGTGGGAAAGACGGCCAAGAAGGGATGTGGAGGGTGAGGAGGCTTACACTGTGTTAAGGTTCCGGCAAAGATTATCGATTATGCATACCTTGAAAAGCCTTCATAAACACCACACACCCGGTATACTTAGAGATAAATGTTCGTTGATGTACGGAAGAATCAGAGGTATGTGTTGTGGGAAACAATGTGGTGTTGAGAGTAACAAAAGAGTGACCAGCCAGGAGTCTTCTTCCCCCACTCCACTAAGTTGAAGGGGAGAGGCGGGGCATGTAGGTGGAGGTAAGGGAACTCTACGTTCAGTGTTAAACAGAATTTATAGTGCATATACCACTGAGTTACCAGTGCGCTTACACACATCTTCCACGATGTGAATGGGAAACAAAAAATATTGAGTTTATCTAAGACAGTATGAACAATCTAAATTGTGTAATCATGTGTGTACAGTGACAGCCCGCGTCTCACTCTACCCGACACCATTACTTTCTTTCCCAGGCGGCCAACCCCACGATACATTAAAGTTTCCCCTTCCCTCCTCTTATGCCCCACCAGGACTAAATATACTACCTCTTCTACCCACCAGATACTCTGGCTGCATCCACTATGATGACCCGTTCCACAACCTTGTTCCACCCAGTATGTAGTACCCTCCTCCTACAGTCTAGCCAGCTGAATATATGCTAATCAGGAGGAAGCTAGCAGCCAAGGAAATGGCGCGGCTGGCAATGTTACGAGAAGCAAGTGTCGATCGTGTTTACGGGTTCGTGGCCTCAACATTAATTATTTTCTCAGCAAATATGGTGGCTGCCCTGGTTCAGGATGTCCCTTCCGTGGAAAGTGATGACCTTTAGGCACTTCAAGCACCTGAACGCACTCAAGCAGACCTCAACTCCTCAGACAATATCATAGAGCCAATTAAAGTAACGACTACCAGGACACTCACGCATATTCCCGAAGCAGCCCGTCCACACACAGCTGGGAAAGTCGCTGAACTCTTGAAAAAAGTAAACGATGGTTCCACTATTATAAATGCTCCACCAACCATCAAGACATGGCACAACTTGCTACTTTTTGGCAATGTCTCCTTAGCTGTGCAAGAAAGAGGTGGCAGTTCACCTCGGCGGTCATTAAATCTTTAAGAGATTTTTCCAGAGCTAACAAATTCATTCACCTTCCCCATCAACACAACAGTGGAAGAGACAGATCCCATAATCGTGCCATTGGCAGTGAGTCCAGGTAACCAAAAAAACTGAAGATACAGTTGCCTTCAGGGAAGCTGTCGCTGACTTGCATTTGTGGTCACAGTGGTGCCTATGCTAACCTTCCTATGTTGTAGAAATATACTTAGTTGGACGAATCTTATTGTGGCTAGCTGGTCTAGTGGCTAAGACGACGGTCTGGAGTTTTGAGACTCTTTTATCGCGGGTTCTATCCCCGCCCGTGTATGGTTTGCAATCGTGTCATTACGATTTCGTGAGTCAGGCTGTCGCTGCACAGTCGCTTAGAGAAAAGCATCCTGCCAGGGATACCAGGGGCACCAGCAGTTCTAACACCTCTCTCCCCACTGTGGAATCACTGTGCAAGATTCAAACATTTACAAAGCTTTCGTCCGAACTATTCGCACAGAGGCAGCCATGATACTTCAACCAAAGCAGCCTAGCTTCGGGGTCCCTCAAGGAAGAGTACCAATGGCTCATGCAGGCAAAGTGTATATTAACAATCTGCCTGAGGACAGTGCAGTGGTAAAATTAATTTTTAAAAATACATTTAAACTCTCTGGTCTCTTTCCTTTTGTTTCAACTGGATACATCAAGGGGATCCTCTCGCCTCATTTCTCTTCTGCAGTGCAGTTAGGGTAATTATTGTCAGACTGACTAGTGAGCTAAACGTCTGGTTCCTGGATGACGGCACACGGGCGGGCACATAGGAGTCCAGTTTATATGATCTGGTCCAGGTGATAGCACGGGGACAGGAAATGGGACTCGTCATTAATCCGTCTAAATGGCAATTCATCTCGACCAGTCAACAAATGATCGATGAAATGAGATCAAGACTACCAAGAGCATCAGTCATTGCCCCCACAAAATGTCTCTCTTGGAACAACTCTTGGACCTGATGTCACTGACTCAATTCTCAAGAAACTGGACGAGTTGAGGAGGATACAACAACGAATATGCAATCTTGACACCGACGATGCCTTGTACCTTCTCACAAAGTGGTTGAGTCTGCCCAGGTTAACATATTTTCTAAGATGTGCAACCTCTTACAATAACCTTATACTGCATGAATACGACAGTATCCTAGGCATAATTTTACAAAAGTTCTCAACCTTACTCTAAAAGACGAGCAGTGGGACCAAGCTACAATTCCAGTTACACTAAGAGGTATTGGTGTTCGCAAAGCATCATAGATTACACACCCGCTTTCCTATCTTCATATGTGGTAGCAACGATTCACCCTGATCACCTTCGGGACAATGTTGGTGTTCGTGATCTGAAGTTCATTGACGGAGCCAGGCTCTGGGACAGTCTAACCGGTTCTGATACTAGACCTCCCTGTTACAAAAAATGCGATTCTAAAAGATTAGAGATCTCCAGTGAATACTAGAAAGGACTGCCCTTCTAGCATCCAGCCTGTTACTGGGTTTTCGTAACAAGTAGTCAGTATCCTTGTCCAATTATCCATTAGAATTCAGTATGATTCAATAGTGCTTCAGGATTACAGCTGGTAGGCTACTAACTAGAGAAAATAAAATTTAATAAATTTATTAAGTATCGTCTAGAGGTATATCATCAAATTAAATTAAATTAATCAATTCAAACAAATTAATAATAATCACTTCTCTCGTGTACAGTATTATTGTGCTGAAAGCACATATCACATTTATAATTCTTAAGTACCGTCTGGTACATTAACATTTAATAAGATATTACAAATATGTACAAGTAAGTTTGTGTGTATGTGTGTAAGTGCTCAGTAGTTCGCTATGTCTCACGACTCGACTAGACTTAAACAAGTAACTGACAAAGTCCTCAAATAAACTAACTTCTTGACCAACTGGCTATCAGAACAGTCTGCTTGAACAATAAGAATGCTAAGCCCAATAGCAATATAACAAGCAACTGCGACACAATCAGGATCAAGGAGATAATATAACGACACTAAGTAGGGGCCATCAGCAGATCCTCCACAAAAGTCATAAAACTCCCATAATACTGAATCTAAGTTCAGCATAAGAAAATACCCCACTGTGACAATGCACAGATACCAGTACAAATTAGGTCAGAAGCTACAGCTCAGGACCTGAGTTACTCAGAGTGTCTAAGCAACACACAACCTCAGTACAACGTCGAAAATCACTAAGTCTATACAATGTTCTGTGAACAGTCTCCAGAACTAACAATAATAAGACAAGAGACGATCTTTCAACAAGGACCAATAAGGAAGAGTTAGGCACTTACCATGAATACGTCCAACCACCAAGAGAGTCTAGACCAGACTGAATACTTTAGGCGAGGTGTGATCAACCCCCCTCGATCACGTGATAGCTCCGTGGACAGCTGCAGCTCAGCAACAGAAGCCGGCAGAATAACGACCAAAGAGCGATAATTACAGTAGTTACACAATCAAGACTTGAACTATGAGCACATAATATATTGTTACATCCTACCTAACAACAGGTAACTAAGTCAAATAATAATATAAAGCATTATATTTACGATTTAGCTATTATCGCAAATATAAGCAATATAAAATTATATGAAAAGGTAATATACATGTAATATATATATATATATACATAATATACATTTCAACCCATTCAGGGGTTGCAACACTCCCCAAAACAACTACTACACTACTGGGATGGATAAGTAGTGGAGAACATAGCCTCAAAAATGGTTCAGTGTGTGTGTCGGGAAAGAATAAAGCCTGACTCCTTCAGTAAGAGCTCCTCCAGCAGGGGATTTTTTATTGGGTGTACCCAACTCCTCCCATGGTACACACCTCGACCCACAGATCATATGCATTGGTGTTACATCATCATAAAGGGACGGGTGACGTGTCGGATGTTGACTGTGAGGTGTTATCTCGGCCTTATAAGTCTTCAGCCTTCAGCTATATATATACATATCATTTAGCCGCAAGTATAGCACATCTTGACACATTGAATGTGCTGTGAACTGAGCGGTTACTAGACACACTGGCCCTTGAAGAGGGACAAGAGGGGCTGTCATTCCTCCTCGTACATGAAGCACCATTTGTAGCAAAAGCAAGAGTGTTATCCGGGGCAAGTGGAGAAGACCTCGCGATACAGGTCTCGTGGCAGCAGAAAGCGAATAGAGATTTAAATATTTCTGGACACGGAAAAGAAATGTCAAGAGCTCCTTGTCTGCAGCAAGAGGACAAGCTGTGAACATGGGTACAACTGAAGTGGCTACCATTTTCTATAAGGTGCCGAAGGCAACAATTTTGCAGAAACCTAGAGCGTATTGTTTACCAGCCTCAGGGACGAGGCTCGAAGATTGGACTGCAACACTGAATGCGTCTAGGAATTTGTCCTGGCAGTGAGCAAATACACCAAGCGATTCACCAGGTAGCTACTTTGCATTAACAAGTTCGCTCAATATCTAGAATGGGTTAGAGCGCGCTTCTGTAAATATGCGAGAAATAGGTTTTCAAACTGACATCGTGAACTGAAACTTTCTCAAGCACGAAAATCACCGACAAAAACTGACCGCACCACCTAGTGAACACCTTTATAGATTGTCTCTGGCTAGTCTTATTAATCTTGCTACTTAGCTCGACCTCCTCCAGCATTGTTAACTGTGTTCCTAATAGCAGTGAACCAGGTCTTTAAGGTGTCAACGGTACTATGGCAAGGAGAAACGTCAACCATAGCCTAAAGGAAGCAAAACTAAGGTCTTAGAGGAGGTGGCAAAGACTAATTAGTGTCTGGTCGGAGCTTATTTAAGTCAGTGGGTAGTAGAAGCACCTGCAGGTTCCCCCGTTAAAACACCTATGTCACTAGGTTACAAGTACAGTTGTTTGGACAATAAACATCCTAAAAAATTAAGCAACGTAATGTAAATAAGTTAAGATTAATTAGGGATAACACACCACTCTGCTTATATCACACATGAACACTGAAAAAAAGAGAAGCTGACTTCTGCATTGAAAAAGAGAAGCTGACTTCAACATTGGAAAAAAGAGAAGTTAACTTTAGCACTGAAAAAAAGAGGTGACTTCTGCTTTGAAAAAAATGATAAGTTGACTTTAGCACTGAAATAAAAATAACCTGACTTTAGCATTGAAAAAAAGAGAAGCTGACTTTAGCATTGAAAACAAGAGAAGCTGACTTTAGCACTGAAAAAAAGAGAAGCTGACTTTAGCATTGAAAAAAAGAGAAGCTGACTTTAGCATTGAAAAAAAAGAGAAGCTGACTCACGGCAATCCCATACCTTGTGTTACTTTAATAATTGGTTAGACAAGTATATCTGTCGATGTGACTTGAACGTGCCTAGCTTGCGCCAGGAGGCTTGCAGCAGTGCTCATTCTTTATGTTGTATCTTTATGAGTCGGGTAGTCTTCTCTAACCTGGGCAGTGTCCACAATCAAACTGTGACCTCACACCCAGTATGAATTCAGAGACTTTCTGGAGTCCAGTCTGCGCATGAGCAGTAACTGAGTACCTAGGTGAGTGTGATTTGCAATGATGAAATTAAGACACACGTGCAACATCTGGGTATCTTTATTGTAGACGTTTCGCCATCCAGTGGCTTTATCAATACAAATTCTAGGACATAACTTGAAGACAGTAAGACTATGTACAGAAGATGAGGTAATCAGTCCCTCAACCTTGGAGTAGGTGCGAAGAGCACCGTAGTCGTGGAGATTCTGAAGCAGAAGCAAGGAGCCTGGCGCTTATATAGTAACGTCAGGTGTAGCAGACGAAGGCATAGTCACTGGTAGGCGGGATTCCCCAGTGGAAGTAGGTCCTTTCCAAAGAGATGGGTTAGTTGTAGTAGTAGTTGTCGTAGTCGTGAAGGTTATGTACATGTCCTCAGAATCAAGATTTCATCTTGTCGGTATTATATACCATTCTTGCACAACTTGTCAGATACTGCAACATCATGGAATCTTGATTCTGAGGACATGTACATAACCTTCACGACTACGACAACTACTACTACAACTAACCCATCTCTTTGGGAAGGACCTACTTCCACTGGGGAATCCCGCCTACCAGTGACTATGCCTTCGTCTGCTACACCTGACGTTACTATATAAGCGCCAGGCTCCTTGCTTCTGCTTCAGAATCTCCACGACTACGGTGCTCTTCGCACCTACTCCAAGGTTGAGGGACTGATTACCTCATCTTCTGTACGTAGTCTTACTGTCTTCAAGTTATGTCCTAGAATTTGTATTGATAAAGCCACTGGATGGCGAAACGTCTACAATAAAGATACCCAGATGTTGCACATGTGTCTTAATTTCATCTTGTCGGTATTATATACCATTCTTGCACAACGTGATTTGCAATGTACAAATCTAATTAATCAAACTGGTTTCTGTGAAATAATTAGAGATTGTCCCTTCTGTTAGCAAATAATTCGCAGTGTTTGACTATGGAGGCTCTTGTTTATATTTACTGTTCTTGAATATTCTTTTTTTATTGACGCATCGGCAGTTTCTCACACTGAAAAAGAAAAACTTTCATCCTCATTCACTCCCTCAGTCTTGTTAGAGGCATGCCTACACTACAGTTATAAATTTGCAACATTAATACCCCTCCTTCAAATGCAGACACTGTACTTCCTATCTCCAGGACTCAAGTCCGGCCTGTCGGCTTCCCTGAATCCCTTCATAAATGTTACCTTGCTTACACTCCAACAGCACATAAAGTCCTAAAAACCAACCAACCTTATTCAACTAAAAATATGTTGGTTATCCCTTACCATGAAAACTTGATTGATATGCCTTCTCTTCTTAAGACTTTTAATATCAAAGTTGTATTTAAAAATATTGATACAGTAAAAAAACTTTTGATAAAGAATTCCCCCCAAATGCTGACGGATGTGTCTATAAGATTCCTTGTAAAATTTGCGATGAAGTTTATTACGGTCAAACTGGTAAAATCTCGAACTAAGATTAAAACAACATAAATATAGCATTAGAACTGGACAAGATTCCAATGCTCTATTTATTCATGTGAAAGATTTTAACCATCCCATTGATTTTAAAAATTTTGAGAAAGTTGTATCAAGCAAGTCCATGGGTGACAGGAATATAATTGAATCTTGTTTCATAAAAAGCAATTTTGACAATAATGTGAATATTTCCATTGGTTTATATAAATTAGATCCATTATAATTAATAGAATTAGGGAAGAATTTAATAATACATTGGACAAATAATAAATTTTAAAATTCTTAATTCTTGGGTAGAATAGTTGGGTTGCGTGAAGGACCAATCTAGTTTGGCCAGGGGCCTGCTGCAGTGTTCTTTTTTATGGATCGTGCGTCAGATGTTGCTTTCTAGTGGAATGTGATAGTGAGGTGTGGTCTAGACCCTTTATATGCCTTCCTTTGATGCATTACTTTTATTGTTCCTTGATAATGTGAGTAGTCACGAAAGCGCTTGGAATTTCTCTATTATTTCACAGTTTTTTTTAATATATATATAATATATATATATATATATATATATATATATATATATATATATATATATATATATATATATATATATATATATATATACATATAATTTTATTTATTTATTATTATTATGGTACAAAAGGTTTAAGAGATACATTGTTGATATAAAGATGGCATATACAGCACTTGAGATGTGAGAGAGATACATGTCTAGTACATATTGTTACGTGTTTGTTACTGATTATAATGCAAAAAATCTTATCCAGCTCTTCAGAACTGGGGTGCGTGCCCAAAATACAGCAGGCATTACCCTTCTGAACAGCAGCGCTGAGTTGCTGAAACAGAAAACTAGCTGCCCTGGGATCCCTAGTTGCCTTGATGAGTATTTTGCCTAGCTCCTTAAGGAACTTAGATGCACTCTTTCCCCATGAGCCAAGGGTCTCTGAGCCTATGGGAACAAACATATAATGATGGGAAAGTAATCCATATTTTCTAGACTTTTGGGAGTCCCTGAAGCTGGCGGCTGCCCCTCTTTTCTCCCTGGTGTATTGGAGATAGGTATCAGCCGAGGTAGATGCACATGTGTAGTCCCACACCACCTGCTTACCGTCTGTCCAGGCTTGAAGTGTTATGCCATCTGGAAGCTTCTGGCTGCCATTAGATCTGCATACTTGGGGTGGCTCCCTTACTGCTGGACATCAGGCTGTTGTGAGGCTCCTCTTGATAATGTTATTAACCTCCTTATGTCTTGCAATATTTCCCTCGGATTTATGGCACAAATACACAAATACACCTGTGTTCGGCGAGAATAGGGGCGGCAAGTCGAAGGGCAACACCAATGCGGATGGTCTGTTGGTCGAGCCGTGTGTCAAGGCTGGAGTTGGTAACAGCCAACTGAAAGTCCACTGCATGAGGAGCTCTCAATGCCAGGAGGCGGGCTCTATCCTTCCCTGACACACTCTGAAGCATTGTTGAGGCTATATTCTCCACTATCGGGCCATCCCAGTGCGACTGTTTGTAGTTGTTGGGGAAAGCAGGTCTGGTTTCAGAGCCCGTTAGATTATCCCAGATCATGGCTCCGTCAATGAACTTTTGGTCCTGAACTCCAATCTTGTCCCTAAGATGTTCAAGGAGAATTGCTACTACAAGCCCTCTGGATGCAATGCATGAGGACAGGTAGTACAATCTCTGATGACTTGCGGACACCAGTGCCTCCTAGTCTGACAAAGTGTAGCCTGGTTCCACTGCCCGTCTTCTAGAGTAAGCGTAAATACTTTGTAAAAATCTGCCTCAGGATACTGTCATATTTGTGCAGTATAGGGTTATCATATGAAGGTGCACATCTTAGGAAATATGTCAACCTGGGAAGACTCAAGTACTTTGTGAGAAAGTACAAGGCATCGTGGGTGTCAAGATTGCCAATTCATTGTTCCATTCTCAATTCTTCCAATTTCTTCATGAGGATTGTGTCAATGCCATCGCTTCCCAGAGGTGCTCCGAACCAAGACGCTATTTGTTGAGGAAATGACTGATGCTCCTGATAGTTTGGATCTCACTGCATTTGTCACTTGTTGACTGAGATGATTTCACATTTGGATGGATTCAGGATGAGACCCATTTCCTGTCCCCGTGTCAAAACTTGTTATATATATATATACACACACACCTATTGTTAAAAAAAATAATGAAAAGATGGTGTGGTAGGGGAAGTGGAATATTCAAATGGCTTAAGGAAGAAATCCAAAATATTTTTCCTTGAAGCATTTTTATCCACTTCTCCGAGGCTATAAGTCCCACAATTTGCACAGCATTTTGTGAGGTTTCAGAGAGGCTGCTGTCTGAACTCACCAAATTTTCCAACCTGTGCCTGGCTGGCAGTGTCCCGGAGGCCATCAGACCCCTTTTCTTTGGTGCCTCATTGTGTGCCCTCCGGAAAAAGGATGGCGGAATCAGGCCCATTGCAGTGGGTAACACCCTTCGGCGCCTAGTCACCAAGGCTGCAGTAAGAAGCGTGAGTCAAGAGGCTGTTGCAAAGCTGAAACCAACTCAGCTCGGTTTCGGCGATCAACAGGGCTGTGAAGCAGCTGCCCACGCAGTGCGAGTGAATACCTAAAACAAGTCCGATGAAAAAGCCTTGGTCAAATTGGACTTCGCCAACGCTTTCAGCTCAGTCAGAAGGGATGCTGCTCTCCAAGCAGTTTATAGAAACTTCCCTTCCCTTTATCCCTTCATAGAATCGTGTTATAGTGTGACTCCCAAACTATTGTTTGGGGACCATGAAATTGACTCATGTGAGGGCATGCAACAGAGGGACCATCTCGCCCCCTTTCTATTTTGTTTGGTCATCAAGGAAGTCACAGAAGCACTCTCCAGCGAGCTCAATATCTGGTTCCTGGACGACGGTACCCTAGCTGGCACAACAGAATCTCTCCTAGAGGACATCAGTAAAATTAAAGACATGGGAGAAAGCCTGGGCCTTTCTTTAAACCCCACCAAATGTGAAATAGTTTCTACCAATCAACAGATGATCCAGAATATTAGCGCCGTTTTACCAGGAACACGAGCCATTGATCCAGCCAAAAGCACTCTCTTCGGCTCCTCTTGGGTCCAATGCCATCGATCTGATCCTAGAAAAAAAAAGTCTCAGACCTCCGGACGATGGAAAGCAGGATGAAAGACATTGACACACGTGATGCCTTCTACCTACTCACCAGGTGCCTGTCAATCCCTAAACTTACCTACTTTCTGAGATGCTCCCCAGCCTTCAGCATTCCAAAACTCAAGGATTATGACTCTCTCCTTAAGACCATGCTAGAGTGTGTATTGAATCTTTCCCTTTAAGATGGACAGTGGTTGCAAGCCTCACTTCCGATCAGGCTTGGAGGGCTAGGAGTACGCAGATCCTCCCAGATTGCTCTACTAGCTTTCCTGTCCTCTTCCATAGCATCAAACGAGTTGATAAGACAAATTCTTCCTGATACCCACAGCTACTCAGCAGGAATAGAAGACCCTAGCTATGCCAGCGCCATCATTGAATGGGAGACTCTTGCTGCTCCAGCACCAAACCCTAGTGCATCACTGGCTCACAAACAGTCAAGCTGGGATGGGTGCTTGCCAACATGCTCAGGGCTGCAACATCAGATAGGGAGATTGCCCGTCTCCAGGCTGTGAGCACACTTCACTTCGGGGACTTCCTCCAAACAGTTCACATATCGGCAATGGGAACGCGACTCGACCCTAAGACCCTCCGTATTGCAGTGGCTCTGCGCCTTGCTGCCCCAATTCACACAGAATATACGTGTATTTGCGGCGAAGCGCAAGCAGACCAATATGGTCTACATGGTCTTAACTGTTCCAAAACCAAGGGCTGGCATGCAAGACACAATGAGGTCAACATCATCATTAAGAGAACCCTTGCTACAGCTGGATGCCCAGCCGAGAGGGAGCCCCGATCACTAGCAGCCAACAATACCCACAACTCGGCAAACCGCCTCCACGGGATCACCATCTATCCTTGGAAGAATGACAAGCTCTTAGCATGGGACTATGCCTGTGTGTCCACACTGGCTGACACCTATATCCGTCACAGTGTGGGGCGACAGGGAGGAGCTGCTGACCACAGGGAGGAGTAAAAGATCAGCAAGTACAGGGACATAAGCCAACAGTATCAATTTGTCCCAGTGGGATCAGAGACCTTGGGAACAAGGGGAAAAAAATGCCACACGTTTCCTTAAAGAATTGGGTTCCAGACTCATCGACACCACCAGGGACGCAAGGGCAGCCGCTTTCATGTTCCAGCGCCTCAGCGTAGCCATCCAGAGGGGAAATGCTTGCTGCATACTTGGCTCGCATCCAGCCTCGGAGGAGCTGGAAGAAATTAATGATCTTTGATACATTGTGCCATTGTACTCATGTTTGTTTTTTCTGTAAATGTATTCTGTGTATTAATAAATGTTCATATAGAATATAAAATATATAGGGGGTGGTAGGAGAAGAAAATATTCAAACAGCTCCGGGAAGAACCTTGAGTTTTCCCTGAGGTACGTTTATTGTCTTCTCTGAGGATGAGGGTCCCCATTCCAGCTATAGAGGTGGTACCTCCCTACATATATATATATATATATATATATATATATATATATATATATATATATATATATATATATATATATATATATATATATATATATATAATTTTTTTTTTCCAACAAGTCGGCCGTCTCCCACCGAGGCAGGGTGACCCATAAAAGAAAGAAAATCCCCAAAAAGAAAATACTTTCATCATTCAACACTTTCACCACACTCACACATTATCACTGTTTTTGGAGAGGTGCTCAGAATACAACAGTTTAGAAGCATACACATATAAAGATACACAAAATATCCCTCCAAACTGCCAATATCCCAATCCCCTCCTTTAAAGTGCAGGCATTGTACTTCCCATTTCCAGGACTCAAGTCCGACTATATGAAAATAACCGGTTTCCCTGAATCCCTTCACTAAATATTGCCCTGCTCACACTCCAACAGATCGTCAGGTCCCAAGTACCATTCGTCTCCATTCACTCCTATCTAACACGCTTACGCACGCTTGCTGGAAGTCCAAGCGCCTCGCCCCACAAAACCTCCTTTACCCCCTCTCTCCAACCCTTTCTAGGACGACCCCTACCCCGCCTTCCTTCCCCTATAGATTTATATGCTTTCCATGTCATTCTGCTTTGATCCATTCTCTCTAAAAGACCAAACCACCTCAACAACCCCTCTTCTGCCCTCTGACTAATACTTTTATTAACTCCACACCTTTTCCTAATTTCCACACTCCGAATTTTCTGCAAAATATTTACACCACACATTGCCCTTAAACAGGACATCTCCACTGCCTCCAACCGTCTCCTCGCTGCTGCATTTACCACCCAAGCTTCACACCCATATAAGAGTGTTGGTACTACTATACTTTCATACATTCCCTTCTTTGCCTCCATAGATAACGTTTTTTGACTCCACATATACCTCAACGCACCACTCGCCTTTTTTCCCTCATAAATTCTATGATTAACCTCATCCTTCATAAATCCATTCGCCGACACGTTAACTCCCAAGTATCTGAAAACATTCACTTCTTCCATACTCCTCCTCCCCAATTTGATATCCAATTTTTCTTTATCTAAATCATTTGATACCCTCATCACCTTACTCTTTTCTATGTTCACTTTCAACTTTCTACCTTTACACACATTCCCAAACTCATCCACTAACCTTTGCAATTTTTCTTTAGAATCTCCCATAAGCACAGTATCATCAGCAAAAAGTAACTGTGTCAATTCCCATTGTGAATTAGATTCCCCAAAATTTAATCCCACCCCTCTCCCGAACACCCTAGCATTTACTTCCCTTACAACCCCATCTATAAATATATTAAACAACCATGGTGACATTACACATCCCTGTCTAAGACTTTTACCGGGAAGTAGTCTCCCTCTCTTCTACACACCCTAACCTGAGCCTCACTATCCTCATAAAAACTCTTTACAGCATTTAATAAGTTACCACCTATTCCATATACTTGCAACATCTGCCACATTGCTCCTCTATCCACTCTATCATATGCCTTTTCTAAATCCATAAGTGCAATAAAAACTTCCCTACCTTTATCTAAATACTGTTCACATATATGCTTCAATGTAAACACTTGATCTAAACATCCCCTACCCACTCTGAAACCTCCTTGCTCATCCTCAATCCTACATTCTCTCTTACCTCTAATTCTTTCAATTGTAACCCTACCGTACACTTTTCCTGGTATACTCAGTAAACTTATTCCTCTATAATTTTTACAGTCTCTTTTGTCCCCTTTCCCTTTATGTAAAGGGACTATACATGCTCTACGCCAATCCCTAGGTACCTTTCCCTCTTTCATACGTTTATTAAACAAAAGTACCAACCACTCCAACACTATTTCCCCCCCTGCTTTTAACATTTCTGTCATGATCCCATCAGTTCCAGCTGCTTTACCCCCTTTCATTCTACGTAATGCCTCACGTACCTACCCCACACTTACATTCTGCTCTTCTTCACTCCTGAAAGATGGTATACCTCCCTGACCAGTGCATGAAATTACCGCCTCTCTTTCTTCCTTAACATTTAAAAGTTCCTCAAAATATTCTCACCATCTACCTAATACCTCCATCTCCCCATCTACTAACTCCTCTACTCTGTTTTTAACTGACAAATCCATACTTTCCCTAGGCTTTCTTAACTTGTTTAACTCACTCCAAATTTTTTTCTTATTTTCATTAAAATGTATTGACAGTGCCTCTCCCACTCTGTCATCTGCTCTCCTTTTGCACTCTCTCACCACTCTCTTTACCTTTCTTTTGCTCTCCATATACTCTGCTCTTACAACACTTCTGCTTTGGAAAAACCTCTCATAAGCTACCTTTTTCTCTTTTATCACACCCTTTACATCATTCCACCAATCACTCCTCTTTCCTCCTGCCCCCACCCTCCTATAACCACAAACTAATACTGCATTTTTAAAACTATTCCAACCCTCTTCAACCCCCCCCCTCCCCACTACTCACCTTTCTGCCAATAGTCGCTTATATCTCACCCGAACTTCCTCCTCCCTTAGTTTATACATTTTCACCTCCCTCTTACTTGTTGTTGCCACCTTCCTCTTTTCCCATCTACCTCTTACTCTAACTGTAGCTACAACTAAATAATGATCCGATAAATCAGTTGCCCCTCTATAAACATGTACATCCTGGAGCCTACCCATCAACTTTTTATCCACCAATACATAATCTAATAAACTACTTTCATTACGTGCTACATCATACCTCGTATATTTATTTATCCTCTTTTTCATAAAATATATATTACGTATTACCACATCTCTTTCTACACATAGCTCAATTAAAGGCTCCCCATTTACATTTACCCCTGGCACCCCAAATTTACCTACTACTCCCTCCATAACATTTTTACCCACTTTAGCATTGAAATCTCCAACCACCATTACTCTCACACTTGATTCAAAACTCCCCACGCATTCACTGAACATTTCCCAAAATCTCTCTCTCTCCTCTACACTTCTCTCTTCTCCAGGTGCATACACGCTTATTATAACCCACTTTTCACATCCAATCTTTATTTTACTCCACATAATCCTTGAACTAATACATTTATAGTCCCTCTTTTCCTGCCATAGCTTATCCTTCAACATTATTGCTACTCCTTCTTTAGCTCTAACTCTATTTGAAACCCCTGACCTAATCCCATTTATTCCTCTCAAATGAAACTCACCCTCCCCCTTCAGCTTTGTTTCACTTAAAGCCAGGACATCCAGCTTCTTCTCATTCATAACGTCCACAATCATCTCTTTCTTATCATTTGCATAACATCCAAGCACATTCAGACTTCCCACTTTGGCAATTTTCTTCTTCTTATTCTTTTTAGTAATCTTTACAGGAAAAGGGGTTACTAGCCCATTGTTCCCGGCATTTTAGTTGACTTTTACAACACGCATGGCTTACGGAGGAAAGATTCTTATTCCACTTCCCCATGGATATAAAAGTAAAAGTAATAAGACCAAGAACTATTAAGATAAAATCAAAGAAAACTCAGATGAGTGTGTATAAATAAACGTGTACATGTATGTGTAGTGTGACCTAAGTGTAAGTAGAAGTAGCAAGACGTACCTGTAATCTTGCATATTTATGAGACAGACAAAAGACACCAGCAATCCTACCATCATGTAAAACAATTACAGGCTTTCGTTTTACACTCACTTGGCAGGACGGTAGTACCTCCCTGGGTGGTTGCTGTCTACCAACCTACTACCTATAACCATATATATATATATATATATATATATATATATATATATATATATATATATATATATATATATATATATATATATATATATAATGTCGTGGCGAATATGGAAAAATTGCGATCTTGGTTTAAATAGCAACGCTCGTTTTGCGAAAATTTGTGTATGCACTAATTTCGCAAAATCATTCTGAACATAACGAAAAAATATATTTCGTTGTGTTCGTTTATTATTAAATTATTGTAAACTTATCTAGAATATATTTACTTGGATTAGGCTAAAATAAATTGCGCTTGTTATAATAAGGTTAGGTAATTTTTTTAAGTTTTTTTGGTACAAAATTATATTTTTTTACATTAGCATTAATGAAAAAATATATCTTTAAACGTATAAGAGAAAATTTTAGAGAGAACTTAATTTTAAATGAGTTCTTGCTAAATGACCAGTTTTAACTGTTCGTCAACACACACACACACACACACACACACACACACATTATATATATATATATATATATATATATATATATATATATATATATATATATATATATATATATATATATATATATATATATGTATATATATATATAATTTTAAGAAAAAGACGATAAATAAGTATACAAGATATGATGTAGGGCGAAATGACAGTAGTTTGTTGGATTATGTATTGGTAGATAAAAGACTGTTGAGTAGACTTCAGGATGTACATGTTTATAGAAAGGCCACAGATATGTCAGATCACTTTCTAGTTGTAGCTACACTGTGAGTAAAAGGTAGATGGGATACAAGGAGAATAGAAGCATCAGGGAAGAGAGAGGTGAAGGTTTATAAACTAAAAGGGGAGGCAGTTAGGGTAAGATATAAACAGCTGTTGGAGGATAAATGGGCTAATGAGAGCATAGGCAATGGGGTCGAAGAGGTATGGGGTAGGTTTAAAAATGTAGTGTTAGTGTTCAGCAGAAGTTTGTGGTTACAGGAAAGTGGGTGCGGGAGGGAAGAGGAGCGATTGGTGGAATGATGTAAAGAGAGTAGTAAGGGAGAAAAAGTTAGCATATGAGAAGTTTTTACAAAGTAGAAGTGATGCAAGGAGGGAAGAGTATATGGAGAAAAAGAGAGAGGTTAAGAGAGTGGTGAAGCAATGTAAAAAGAGAACAAATGAGAGAGTGGGTGAGATGTTATCAACAAATTTTGTTGAAAATAAGAAAAAAATTTGGAGTGAGATTAACAAGTTAAGAAAGCCTAGAGAACAAATGGATTTGTCAGTTAAAAATAGGAGAGGAGAGTTATTAAATGGAGAGTTAGAGGTATTGGGAAGATGGAGGGAATATTTTGAGGAATTGTTAAATGTTGATGAAGATAGGGAAGCTGTGATTTCGTGTATAGGGCAAGGAGGAATAACATCTTGTAGGAGTGAGGAAGAGCCAGTTGTGAGTGTGGGGGAAGTTCGTGAGGCAGTAGGTAAAATGAAAGGGGGTAAAGCAGCCGGGATTGATGGGATAAAGATAGAAATGTTAAAAGTAGGTGGGGATATAGTTTTGGAGTGGTTGGTGCAAATATTTAATAAATGCATGGAAGAGGGTAAGGTACCTAGGGATTGGCAGAGAGCATGCATAGTTCCTTTGTATAAAGGCAAAGGGGACAAAAGAGAGTGCAAAAATTATAGGGGGATAAGTCTGTTGAGTATACCTGGTAAAGTGTATAGTAGAGTTATTATTGAAAGAATTAAGAGTAAGACGGAGAATAGGATAGCAGATGAACAAGGAGGCTTTAGGAAAGGTAGGGGGTGTGTGGACCAGGTGTTTACAGTGAAACATATAAGTGAACAGTATTTAGATAAGGCTAAAGAGGTCTTTGTGGCATTTATGGATTTGGAAAAGGCGTATGACAGGGTGGATAGGGGGGCAATGTGGCAGATGTTGCAGTAGTATGGTGTAGGAGGTAGGTTACTGAAAGCAGTGAAGAGTTTTTACGAGGATAGTGAGGCTCAAGTTAGAGTATGTAGGAAAGAGGGAAACTATTTCCCAGTAAAAGTAGGCCTTAGACAAGGATGTGTGATGTCACCGTGGTTGTTTAATATATTTATAGATGGGGTTGAAAGAGAAGTAAATGCGAGGGTCTTGGCAAGAGGCGTGGAGTTAAAAGATAAAGAATCACACATAAAGTGGGAGTTGCCACAGTTGCTCTTTGCTGATGACACTGTGCTCTTGGGAGATTCTGAAGAGAAGTTGCAGAGATTGGTGGATGAATTTGGTAGGGTGTTCAAAAGAATAAAATTAAAAGTGAAAACAGGAAAGAGTAAGGTTATGAGGATAACAAAAAGATTAGGTGATGAAAGATTGGATATCAGATTGGAGGGAGAGAGTATGGAGGAGGTGAATGTATTCAGATATTTGGGAGTTGACGTGTCAGTGGATGGGTCTATGAAAGATGAGGTGAATCATAGAATTGATGAGGGGAAGAGGGTGAGTGGTGCACTTAGGAGTCTGTGGAGACAAAGAACTTTGTCCTTGGAGGCAAAGAGGGGAATGTATGAGAGTATAGTTTTACCAACGCTCTTATATGGTTGTGAAGCATGGGTGATGAATGTTGCAGCGAGGAGAAGGCTGGAGGCAGTGGAGATGTCATGTCTGAGGGCAATGTGTGGTGTGAATATAATGCAGAGAATTCGTAGTTTGGAAGTTAGGAGGAGATGCGGGATTACCAAAACTGTTGTCCAGAGGGCTGAGGAAGGGTTGTTGAGGTGGTTCGGACATGTAGAGAGAATGGAGCGAAACAGAATGACTTCAAGACTGTATCAGTCTGTAGTGGAAGGAAGGCGGGGTAGGGGTCGGCCTAGGAAAGGTTGGAGTGAGGGGGTAAAGGAGGTTCTGTGTGCGAGGGGCTTGGACTTCCAGCAGGCATGCGTGAGCGTGTTTGATAGGAGTGAATGGAGACAAATGGTTTTTAATACTTGACGTGCTGTTGGAGTGTGAGCAAAGTAACATTTATGAAGGGGTTCAGGGAAACCGGCAGGCCGGACTTGAGTCCTGGAGACGGGAAGTACAGTGCCTGCACTCTGAAGGAGGGGTGTTAATGTTGCAGTTTAAAAACTGTAGTGTAAAGCACCCTTCTGGCAAAACAGTGATGGAGTGAATGATGGTGAAAGTTTTTCTTTTTCGGGCCACCCTGCCTTGGTGGGAATCGGCCAGTGTGATAATACATATATATATATATATATATATATATATATATATATATATATATATATATATATATATATATATATGTGTGTGTGTGTGCGTGTGTGTGTGTTGGCAAATAGGTAAAACGTCCGATTTCGGCTTTAATAGGAGCATTACTTTTGCCGAATAATGCATAGGAAAATTTTTGTATGCAATTACACTAAAATCATTATGAAACTAACGAAAAAAATATGCACGTTTTTCAGTGTGCTTGTTTATTATTAAATTAATTATTGGAAACTTATCTCAAATATATTTAGTCGGATTAGGCTAAATTAAATAAAGTTCGTTACAATAAGGTTAGATATCTTTTCTAAGGTTTTACATATTCGGCACGACATACATACATATATATATATATATATATATATATATATATATATATATATATATATATATATATATATAATGTCGTGCCGAATATGTAAAATTGGTCATTTAGCAAGAACTCATTTAAAATTAAGTTCTTTCTAAAATTTTCTCTTATACGTTTAAAGATATATTTTTTCATCAATGTTAATGTAAAATTTTTTAATTTTGCACCAAAAGAAACTGAGAAAACTTACCTAACCTTGTTATAACAAGAGCAATTTATTTTAGCCTAACCCAACTAAATATATTTTATATTTGTTTACAGTAATTTAATAGTAAACAAACACAATGAAATATATTTTTTTTCGTTTGGTTCAGAATGATTTTGGCGAAATTATTGCATACATAAATTTTCGTTTGTCCTATATGGCAAGATGAGCGTTGCTATTTAAGCCAAGTTCGCAAGTTCTGCCTAATCGGCACGACATGTATATATATATATATATATATATATAAATTTCTCTACGTACACAACTATACGCTGATAAAATGATAGAGCGAGAAACCTTGTATATGATTTAATGTGCCTTGTTTAAAATTATTTGATTGCTCATTAAAATAAATACATGCATTACCTGCTGTGCCACCAGCTTCTGAAAGTTGCCCAGGCATCTCTGCAGACATGTTCCTCCTTCCACTTTCTCATTACTGAAGTCGAGATATTTCCACCGTATTACTGTCGGTGGAGAGGCTGGAGGGAGTGGGAGAAGAGGGTGATGTTTACCCATTTCCTGAGGTTCTCCTCCTCTTACGCGTCTGGTATGGTAATCCAAGCGTGGAGATATACCGCGGAAGGAACATATTCCCCGTGAAATATGTGGATGAGCGCGGTCGTCAAAAAGAGATTTCGTAGGATTTATTCTGCACGTGTCTGTGGCCCCGGAGTAATCCCCGCCTGGAAGAAGTCAGCAGGCTGGAAGCTAATCCCATCCGTAGGAACTCTAAAGCTGGCACACAAATCTTCTGCTTTTTGTGTTCCATAGAAGATATGTTAATCCTTAATCACCGTAGGTTCACGTAATTTAAAAATAGTATATTTCATGAGGAATTAAACCAATCTGGTTGTTCACTGCTCAAACCCTCGACCTCTAACACACCAACTGGATAACCTCATAAAATTCGAGAAGCCCTAATCCACTGAACCACCAATATCACAGACAACAAGCGTCTGGTACCACTACAAGTCACTCCTGTAGCAAGCTAAGGACTAATTTTAAACGTCTCTCGTTTGGAATACCAGTTAAACAAGCAGTTTACATATTAATGCATCAACAAACAAGTAGATTTTAAGCAAATAACTGCAGTAGCAGAGCCTTGAACCCCTAGCGTGTTAAACGCCGGGTGGCATTAGACGCCTGTTGTATGTGACATTGATGGTTCAGTGAATTAGGGTGTCTCGAATATTCAGAGGCTACCCTGGTTAAAGCTCGAAGTTTCGAGGCTCGGCTAGTGAAGTTGTTATTTGTGTAGAAAGTGATGAATAACTCAATGCGTGGAGGACGTTGTGGACAGTGACTCCACACACAGATGTAGCGCGGGAAGCTTTCACTCGTAACTGAAAGGCAGTGGAGGGTGATTCCACATGAGGTGCGTAGGGTGTATTCATACATAGATTGAAGTCTTGTAGAGTAACTTTATAAATGGAGTAACGTCGTGTATGGTAACTCCATTGATGATGAAAAGGTGATGGAGGCTGACTCCTTAAATGCAGGAAAACTGTTAAGGGTGGCTTTCTGCGTTAAGGATGGTAGTGGAAGCTGACTCCATACGAGGAAAGAGATAGTGGAGGGTTTGTCCACTCATGGATGAAGTTGTTGAAGAATTACTCCAGACATAGAAGGAAGGTGATATAGGCTAAGACCATACTCAGAGGTAGGTGGCGGAGGACGGCTCTTGACGACACACAGGTGCTGGAGGCTAACTCCAGTCATAAATTAGCGGTAGAGAAGACTTACCCCGTATATGGAGGAAAAGGGGTCGAGATTTACTCTTTAAATGGACGAAATGTGATGGAGACTCTCACTAGAAGGGAGGAGGTTGAACCAAGTGATGTACGGGTGTCTAAATTAATACACAGAGAGTGGGAAGCTAAGAGAAATTCCATATAATGAGTGAGGTGGTAGAAGGTGTGTCCTTCCGTGGAGGGAAGGTGATGAAGAATGACTTCATCCATGGAGGGGAGGTGATGAAGAATGACTTCATCCATGGAGGGGAGGTGATGATGAATGACTTTCATCCATGGAGGGGAGGTGATGAAGAATGGCTTTCATTCATATAGGGGAGGTGATGAAGAATGACTTTCGTCCATGGAGGGGAGGTGATGAAGAATGACTTCATCCATGGAGGAATTGTAGGACATGCAAACGCAATGGAAGTTACAGAGGAAAAATATATTGCAGAAATGAGAAGAGAACAACAGCGACAGGATCCAAATAAGAGCAGGGGAAAGTCCCACTTGAGCTCTCCGATAGAAATGAACAAAAACATTTAACATAAAAGTAGTGGAATGCAAAATCCTAGAATGTAAGATGTTTAAATGTGACGCACCAGAGACTGATCCACAAGCTGGATGAGCAGGAAAGAATATGAAGGTTTCTACAGTTAAGTGCAGAATGTAATACTTAATAAAAATATGAAAGAGAATGATAATCAGAGAGGAGACATCAGGATGGGCAGACATCAGGATGGGCAGATATCAGGATGGGCAGACATCAGGATGGGCAGACATCAGGATGGGCAGACATCAGGATGGGCAGACATCAGGATGGGCAGACATCAGGATGGGCAGACATCAGGATGGGCAGACATCAGGATGGGCAGACATCAGGATGGGCAGACATCAGGATGGGCAGACATCTGGATGGGCAGACATCAGGATGGGCAGACATCTGGATGGGCAGACATCTGGATGGGCAGACATCAGGATGGGCAGATATCTGGACGAGAATATATCACAATGTGCAGGTATCACGATGGACTGACATCAGGATCGGCGGATATCAGGATCAGCGGATATCAGGATAGGCAGATATCAGGATAGGCAGACATCAGGATTTTTTTTTGGGGGGGGAGGGGGAAGGCGGGCTGACCTGGTGGTGTTAATCATTTAAGTAAATCACATCCTTCATTTCAAAGTTTGAAGATGAAGGTTAACTAACGAGAAGAATAAAATCTGTTGATCACATTAAATGGCTGCAGACTGGAAATGTTGACAGATTAAAAAATGTAGTCCGGAAAATGGCTACTGGAATTTAATCTTAGCACGTTATGAACAGTGTGAAAGTAGAATGATGTATAAACAGGTAAAATAAATGTCGTAAATCCTAATCAAAGAGCCAAAGGCCCAAGTCAGTAGAACAGTGGTGCTCTACATGTGGACGAAGCAATTTAAAAACGGCTATAGGAAATCTCAAAAAAGATATAAGATATGTCACAGAGTATTTATCACTGGTATGGAAATGACACTTAAGCAAGCATATAACGAACAAAGAGAGTGATCAGAGACTTGTCCGTAATCATCTGCTAAACAATCACGACAGACAATGAAACTTACATAGAATGCATGACTCGATCACGCAATCAAAAATGTATATCCTTGAAAATTCTCCCAGAAACGGAAATTTTTTGGAAGCAATAATAGACAAAGCTCTTTTAGTTGCAACCGAGAAATCTCAAGACACATCTGCATGTGCATGTACTAGTACATGCAGGCATTGCCTTAGTCGGCCAATATATAAAATTCCACCATCCAAAAAAATGGGATATGCTTCATCAGAGCCAATTATGCAGAATTATCCAGCGTCCTAATATTCTCACACAGCACCGGCAAAGCCACAGTGGCTGTTCTCCGACATTCAACCCTCAGTTCATGTAAACAAAGCCCCTGTTAGTAGAAAATCGTTTTATTTTAATTAATGATTCAACCCAGGCTGCTAGCGCTGTCTTTATTGTAGGTGTTTGTCTACAGTCATACAGAGAAGCTTTATAGACATACATAAACAACTCGAATTACAGCATGTGTCATTCGTTACAGCTGTCACGTATTTACATCCTGCATGTAAATGGGTGAAATTCCCAATGAAATTAGCCAAATTATTTTTTTGTACGTATACACACTCCTTCAGCATACATAACAGGGCAACACTTACTGGTGAGGGAGTTCATACCAAGACAGCAACATTGCTACAGCAACGGGTGCCCAGTGAAGCACTGTAGTTTTCTGGCAGAATGCCCTGTCTGGAGTTTTATAGAATATAAAAACCAAGATTGCAAGTACCTTCCTTCTTGCCTGAGCAGTAAGGGCACGAATAATTCGGATTTCATCTTCCTTCTGCAGAACGAAATCCGGTGCTTGAGAACGAAAGGTGAAGATAAGGAAAGAGCAGATAAGAGGCAATACCGGAGAGTTGAGAGAGAGCGAGAGAAAGATAAGTAGATCTCAGACTTTAACTTCGACTCCAGTTACCGCAGGAATACTCGTGACTATTCTCTCCGGTCACACTTGAGTACAATAAATAAGACCTTCCTCCCGGTCGCCCATCCCATGAACCCTCTAACTTGTCAAAAACTTTTACCTTTAAGACCAGTAATGAAGCTGCCCCCTCCACTCCGCTCTTTTTATCTGTCTCTCATATCACTCTTCCTGTCACTTTTATGCACACGTCTCCACGCGCGGAGACACTCGCAGATGCAACAGCATATCTAGCTAGAAATGGGTTCCATCAAGCACTCCTTGAAATGAGAGAGCATGCCTGGGCTCTTATACAAACCAAAAAGCGCAGAAATATTGCAAGAGACTTAACTATAGTTTTGTCCTACCGTGCTCATCCCACTCTCATGATCCCACCTGTAGCTTTAGCGACGCCTGCACGTCTACCCAGTGTCCGTACCGCTACTCATGACTCACGAAATTGTAATACGATTGCAAACAAATCACAAAACTGGTCTGTTATTTGTAGGACTCACCTGCCATGGGTTCGATCCTCACTCGTCCAGTGTTTTTTAACCGTTAATTAAGAAGCAAATTACTTGTCAAACATGTACCTCTACCATCTTACGTCGACTTAACCGACAATCACAATCAGTAAATACCCCATTCTTACATCTCCCACTATCATATTAGAAAGTACATATGTCTGTTTTGCAGTGGAAGAATAGAGAGCTAGTGGAAACTGGGAAGAGCTTCTAATGTTGACTTGACAGTTTCCTCTTAAATATCATCAAGAATCTATACTAAGTAATACAGTTGGATTTCCTATATCTGGGAAATGTTTAAGTACATTTCCCAGACCCTCCCTCTCCACTAATCATCCCCAGAAGGAGAACTTTTTCTATGTCTTTCCATCTCTGCTTTACTACACTGCAGTCTCTGTATATTTGAACAAGTGGAATACGATCTACTCTTTAAAGATTTTAGCTTTACAACGATTGTCTACACCTACCATGCAATTTCTGCTCTCATCTTTACCTCTGCTTCATATTAACGTCTTTTTATTAGGCGGTGTTAACTCTCACAGTTCACTCTCTCACTTTAATTGCGTAGTAATAAGTCATATTTGTTTCTGGGCTCTTGATACGTCATTACTCAATAGTCCTCGAATACGAGTGTGTCATAATCTCCATGACCAAGACCATTTCCGTCTTTTAATTTTTTCTTATCCTATCGTCCTCCTTCCTCGCCGGCAGAGGGGCAGTTCGAACGTAATTACGATCATTATTACGAAATGTATTACTTGTGCCATATCAAGGGATAACTATGTCTGATTCCCAATGTAGGTGGGAATTAGACTTACAATACTTGACTCTCCTTAAATTTACCATTAAACATATAACCGTGAAACTTTATTATTATTATTGTCAATAAAGATATCTAGGACGGTGAAATATTGAATATCAACTAGTACTTTTCCAGGGATAAACGTACATAAGTACAATGAACAAATTAATCGTGATTTATAGAATATAAAAGTCAGTACTTCTACTTGATATTCAAATAATAGGTCACTACCAGGTATTTGTAAACTTATTTACAAGTTAATGACTGTTTTACCTTCATACGTTGACTGGGAACATACACGATACTTATATACATTTTAATGTGTAAACATGATTCAAATATCCGTGACACTCTAAACAGTCTAACCAAGACAAATACTTGGTTGTAAGAAAGTAGCAAATTCCTTGACCAACGAGATAAATAGTACCGAGAGCAAAGTCCCAATTAAATGTTGGGCAGAGTAACTACCATGTGCCCCAACGACTGTGACGGTGCACACATAACCATAACACTGGATATCTATAACCCATATCTATAAGCAAGGTATGATGACAGAAACATCCTGCAACAATCACAAAACAGCTAGGCACATCCTGCAACAATCACAAAACAGCTAGGCACATCCTACGTAGGATTCATTTGAGATAAACCCGACATGAACTGCAGTACAGCCTGACTAATAACCAGAGATGTGTTAGCATGTAAACAAAACACACACAAAAAAAACTCGGAAATAAAGATAAGCGAAGACACAGTACTGGAGAGCAACACACGTCCACACTTAACATGAAACGAATTGAAAGAGAGAGAGAGAGAGAGCGGTAGTCAGCCTTACACACCTCTAAGTATCTTCTAGAAGCTTCACATACAAAAACGTATAGGCAAATAATGTACAACGAATAATAAATCACAATGGTGATAGAGGTCAGTTAAACTGCCCCTTTTTGACACCAGCTTATTAGGACAAGTATGGGTAAGTCTATGCAGGTTAAGTCATATTAAGAGAGATTACTTAGGAAGGTGGCGTTTTGTCGCGTCCAAATCCCATTTAATTACTTGGATGTTCCCTAAATAGAACAACTCTAATATCCTAAAAATTACTATCGTTATTCTAAAAAATAGAATGGTTAATAAAAATTCTTACGATATTAGGTAAGGTCACATCCTGAATGTTTGTTGTTGAATCCCCGGCATGGGTGCAAACTCTGGACCTGTTTCCTTCCTTCTGATGCTCCTCTTCTGCTAGCAAAAAGAAGGTATCAGGGTGTTAGTCGACTGCTGTGGATCGCACCCTGGGGTTGGGCTTCGAAATGAGGTGAGGGAGAATAACAGCTCTTAGCCTGTAAAATCGATTTGTTTTTTATTATTTTTTATTATCACACTGGCCGATTCCCACCAAGGCAGGGTGGCCCGAAAAAGAAAAACTTTCACCATCATTCACTCCATCACTGTCTTGCCAGAAGGGTGCTTTACACTACAGTTTTTAAACTGCAACATTAACACCCCTCCTTCAGAGTGCAGGCACTGTACTTCCCATCTCCAGGACTCAAGTCCGGCCTGCCGGTTTCCCTGAATCCCTTCATAAATGTTACTTTGCTCACACTCCAACAGCACGTCAAGTATTAAAAACCATTTGTCTCCATTCACTCCATTCACAATAAAAAAATTTGCATCACGCGCACAAGAAAAAAATAAACATAAAACTCGTAGTTATATATATATATATATATATATATATATATATATATATATATATATATATATATATATATATATATATATATATATATAATGTTGTGCCGAATAGGCAGAACTTGCTATCTTGGCTTAAATAGCAACGCTCATCTTGCCATATAGGACAAGTGAAAATTTGTGTATGCAATAATTTCCCCCAAATCATTGAGAACCTAACGAAAAAATTATATTTGATTGTGTTTGTTTAGTACTGAATTATTGTAAACGTATTTAAAATATATTTAGTTTGGTTAGGCTAAAATAAATTGCTCTTGTTTTAATAAGGTTAGGTAAGTTTTCTAAGATACTTTTGGTGCAAAATTAAAAATGTTTGCATTAATATTAATGAAAAAATATATCTTTAAACATACAAGAGAAAATTTCAGAAAGGACTTAATTTTATATGAGTTCTTGCTAATTGACCAGTTTTACGTATTCGGCACGACTTATATATATATATATATATATATATATATATATATATATATATATATATATATATATATATATATATATATATATATATATATATATATATATTATCGTTCCGAATAGGCAGAACTTGCTATCTTGGCTTAAATAGCAACGCTCATCTTGCCTTATAGGACAAGTGAAAATTTGTGTATGCAATAATTTCGCCAAAATCATTCTGAACCTAACGAAAAAATATATTTCACTGTGTTTGTTTAGTATTAAATTATTGTAAACACATCTAAAATATATTTAGTTATGTTAGGCTAAAATAAATTGTTCTTATTATAAGAAGGTTAGGTAAGTTTTCTAAGATGCTTTTGGTGCAAAATTAAAAAAATTTACATTATCATTAATGAAAAAAAATATATCTTTAAACGTATAAAAGAAAATTTTAGAAAGGACTTAATTTTAAGTGAGTTCTTGCTAATTGACCAGTTTTACATATTCGGCACGACATATATATATATATATATATATATATATATATATATTATATATATATATTATATACACACACACACACACACACACACACACAAAATAGCACTTGACCTGAAAATATATCAGTTTGTGCGTTACTTTGCATATCACTAACAGACTTTCAAGCACTGATGCGTCCACTTTTCAGAAAAGTGTCTGTGAGTTTATGTGTCACGTTCACATTTTCGTTATTTCCCACAGTGTCATTCGTTAAACTGTTTCCTCGTAAAAGAACCAGGGCTCCTCATGGTTCATTCTCCCGGAATGTATTGGTTTTGACTTCTTGCCTAAGTGAAGATTGTTTGTGTGTGTTACTTTGATGAATGAGTAAATATTATCCTGCAGAGCACCATTCATGTGTGCGAGGTACCTCTTTGTCATGCATTCCATGTTAAATATGTGGCATTCATAGTCCTCATGAGGTCCATTGTAGCAATGTATAATGAAAGGATCAAGTAACAGATGCGTAGTAAGTAGAAGTGACAAAGAGGCAGCTTACCAGAGGTAGAGGTTCAACTGTGAGTGTGTGTGTGTGTGTGTGTGTGTGTGTGTGTGTGTGTGTGTGTGTGTGTGTGTGTGTGTGTGTGAGTGTGAGTGTATGTTTGTGAGTGTGAGTGTGTGTGTGTGTGTGTGTCTGGGTGAGTACTCACCTAGTTGTGATTGCAGGGGCCGAGTCACAGCTCCTGGCCCAGGCTCTTCACTAGTTGCTACTAGGTCACACTTCCTGCTCTATGAGCTCTATCGTACCTCTTCTAAAAGCTATGAATGGATCCTGTCTTCACTACATCACTTCCCAGACTGTCTCCACTTCCTGACACTTCTGTGATTGATGAAATACTTCCTAACTTCCCTGTGATTCTTCTGAGTCTTCAACTTCTAACTGTGACCCGTTGTTGCTATGTCCCATCTCTGTCCACCTTGTCTATTCCTCTCAATATTTTATATGTCGTTATCATATTATCCCTATCTCTCCTGTCTTGCAGTGTCGCCAGGTTGATTTCCCTTAACCTCTCATGCCCCCTAGCTCCGGGACTAGTCTTGTTGTAAACCATAGCACTTTCTCTAGTTTCCTTACATACTTGATTAGGTGAGGGTTCCAAACTGCCTCTGCATACTCTAGTATAGGCCTAATGTAAACAGTGTACAGGGTCCTGAATGACTCCTTATTAATAGGTCGGAATGCTGTTCTCAGGTTTGCCAGGCGCCTGTATGCTGTCGCAGTTATTTGGTTGATTACCAGAAGTAGAGGTTCAGCTGTGTGTGTGTGTGTGTGTGTGTGTGTGTGTGTGTGTGTGTGTGTGTGTGTGTGGGTGGGTGGGTGGGTGTGTTTTTGGGTGGTCAAGTTGGTGGTGGTGTTTTTTTGTTGAGAGTGGTGAGGGGGGGGGGGAATTTCGAGGGAGGTGGAGTTTTCTGAGGTTTCTGACACTGATGGTCTCAGCTAACACTACTAGTAGAAACTACTGGATTGCAGCGTTAATACACGTACATATATCTGTTGAAGAAACAATGAACATGTTTGCTGTGGAATAAACATTTTCCAGATAATATTTAATAGCTTTCTATTATATCTACGTAGGCATAGTTATGTGAGCTGAAGTAATTTAATTAGTTTGTCGGATTACGTAATACTGATATCCCCATCAATAATATCAGGTTCATTAATAAATAATTAGCTTACATTAGTTCTATCACCTTTAATTCCTATATAAATCATACACTCACAAGCTATTAATCAGTTACAGTAAGCGTTTTCAATTTATCTGCATTGCTATTGGCTGATAATACGGCCATTTTTATGAGCGCAGCCAGTAGCAGGAGAGCTGTACTACATAAAACTAATATGTTTTACGCTGATTCTAATAATATAATAAACGTTAAACTCTAAGCTTAATAAAAGTATTACCACATGAATTATCTAATTTTCATTAAGAAGGCTTGACTCGGTGATGAATAGATTTCACATAATGTTCAATAATAAAATATATGGTAACCTCTGTTCAGGTGGGTTTGAAAAAAAACAACTAATTCCATAGAGTAATATTTCAAATTTTGTTAACTTCGGGCGTGCAGTCATGCTTAGGTGAAGACCAGTTACCCATTGTGTTAACCTTAGTCTTCATGAAGTGTTTTCTCTCACTCTGATAGAACTTGAATCACCAAAATTTAATCAGTAGTCATATGTGCAGATTTTGTGGTGAAAATGGTGTCAGGGTGTTTTCATATAGCTGGGGATCCTGCAGCAAACGAGAATATAATCTCAAGTAAACCATACCACGGGCGGGGATAAAACCCGCGATCAGAGAGTCTCAAAACTCCAGACCGTCGCGTTAGCCACGGTTTCGAGGGGACTTGAGCTAGAGTTCGTCACGGCCACGCTAGCTGAAGATTCGTCTCTAAAAACTTGCATTTGTGGTCACAGTGGTGCCTATGCTAACCTTCTTATGGTGTAGAAATATACCTAGTTGGACGAATCTTATTGTGGCTAGCTGGTCCAGTGCCTAACGCGACAGTCCGTAGTTTTGAGACTCTCTGATCGCGGGTTCTATTCCCGCCCCGTGGTATGGTTTGTTTGCAATCTTGTCATTACGATTTCGTGAGTCATGTTAATCTCAAGTATACTCCATCATCCGTGCGGATAATGCTGCGTGACAAAATCATTTATTAAGTTCTAAGGTTATGCACATACATCACGCAAATTTGCGTTCCCAAGTGATTCGCATCACAGAAAACACTATAAGCCTAATCAATGAATGGTCTGGACAGTAGGATAATTGATAACCTTTAAATATGAATTAGGTCAACTGTGGGACTCAGCCCCAGCAAAATAACGTATCCCATATCACATCCATGTTCACTGAGTAAAGGAAGTTAAGAAAGAATACCAAAGATATTAATATTGAAATTGCATTGGTACCAATAGATCAACACTGATCTTATGAACTCTAACTTAGATACTCCGCTAACAGACACCCTCGTAAGTGTTCCTTAGTGTTCAATGGAATCAAGGAATTTAATAATGATGAGTCCTAGAATATTCAAACGAATTTCATCCTAGTGATTTATAGAATTAATTTCTCTTCTGACTTGGACCTGCCTAGTATGTTGCAAGCTCATCATGAATATCTTCTTCATCAGGGTACTCCTCGACCGTAATTCTTCCTCTTCTTCTTGTTCAATTTCGGCTTTTTGGATGGTCTAGCTTCCTCCTCATCATTTGACACCTCTGCATCTGGTGGCAAGTATTCATCACCACTGTCATGAAATTCCAGGTCATCTGGTTCTGGATCTGAGTCACTTTTCTCCAAAACACAGACATATTTTGACTTACCTCTCGAGGAGTGACCATAAAACAATTTATCATTGATCTGAAAGGACAATAAAAACGTTCTGTACACACGCAGACCACTACAGAATTCATATATACACTACAAAATTTTATAGAAATATTTTTATACTGAAAGTAAAATAAAGGACACTGTAGAATGGGAGCCAAGGTTCGCAGCCATTTGAGAAGCTGGAATGCCAGTTCACAAGTGTTCTACTAGATAAATTTTTATCTAGAGGTGCTGCTATTTTCGAAGAGTTGGGACATATATTACGACAGCATCCCTCCATACTTAGAAAAATGCTGCATTCCTTTCAAATTTCTAGGAACAAGGGACTGAGAAATGGCTCTTACCGTAGCTTCTAAAGGTACTTCTTTACTCTGTCTTATAATAAGTCTTCGATATTGTTTCTTAACTTGGCGCAATTCACACTTGGTCAGGTCGGCAGTTGAAGGGAGCAAAGAAAGTATGCAGTTGAGTTAAATGTTGCTTCGACTCGTCACTATACATAAAACCAGACTGTCTACGTATGGATCTGCTCAGTCCAGTTTTCCTGTAAATTATGCAATATTCGATGGAATGAGAAAGGCGTATTCCTTACTTTGAATGGGGTTACAAGGTAGTTGAAGAGGCCATTATGTATAGTAAAACCAGATATGTCTCATAGTCGAGATGAACTTGATGGTACTGAAGAAACAAGTCAAGAGTGACATAGGTCACTCCTGAGACACAGTTGATACCATACAACTGTAACTTAATCAGGTTCTCCATCCAGTCATAGTGTTCCTCATGCAAAAGACCTGGCGACAAGTCAGGTATAGGAGGTGTGGCAGGAAAGTGTGTTCCATTTGGATTTTTTGGTAGAGGCCCAGTATCAGGTCTTTGATAAGGAGTATGAGCATGGAACTCAGTTAACTTCTTCTCATGTCAGAGAACTGCAGGATTGGAGATTGAATTATTTGGGCTTGAACCATAATAAGAACTGTAATAGAAGTTAGGAGAGATTAGTTATTTTTCCAGACGGATCCTATTGCGAAGCTTCTTTGTATTAATCACTGCGATGTTATGAGTTCTTCCTCTCACAGGAAACAAAGTAAATGTAGCTTGTGCAGAGAACCTAAGATATTCTATAGTGTCTTGAAACTCTCCAATACTCTTCTAATTTAATACTATGTAAATTAAGTAATCTTAAAGTTTATATAATATTTTCCACAAGAACAATCATTAAAAATTTGTATATTACTTTAGATCATGGAGATAGTAGTATCATTTTACATAATATTACATTAAATTTCAGTGAGTTGACTTCATGTTGTGAATATCAAATGGTATATAATACCGACAGGTTGGTAGATAAGACACATAGGCAACATTTAGGCAACTTTATTCCGAAACGTTTCGCCTACACAGTAGGCTTCTTCAGTCGAGTACAGAAAGTCGGCGGGAGCAGTAGAGAAGTGAAGACGATGAAATCAGTCCATCACCCTTGAAGTCGTAGATTTGAGGTTGTCAGTCCCTCAGCCTGGAGAAGTTCTGTTCCAAAGACTGGAACTAACTGAAGATCAAGCGACAGTGTTGAGACTTAAATACTGTCGGAAGGAGAGCTGCAGACGAGTAGTAGTAGTGAGAATGTAGCCACTGAGAGGTCATGTCCTTTTATTGAATCTCACTGCCTCGGAAGAAAACGACCTGGTATGTTAAAATACAAAAATGTATACAACGTGTTATATATATATATATATATATATATATATATATATATATATATATATATATATATATATATATATATATATATATATATATATATTATATGTCATTCCACCACAAGAATCGAACCTGCACACACTGCATCAAAGTACAAACTACTTTAGCCACATAACCAAATCCCAGAAATAAGTATGGGCCCCTACCCGAAACAAGACAGTGGATCCCGTACCCAGGACCACTAGTCTTGTGGTAAGTTATTTCATCTCATAATGCTTCAGTAATCATTTAACGACGAAGCATTGGGTCGAACGCACTGTTTAATATGATTTTTTCGTCTCATAACTGGATGAGCATCAGTTGAGGTTAAACACACTGGTCGTCCAGCAACGTCAAAAACATATACTAATATTGAAAAAGTGAAAAAAAAATTCACGAAAATCGTCGTCACAGTATTCAACACATTAAAAGCGATATGAAAATTTATGGCATATCACAAGCATTTTGACTTAAAAATGCTAGCTGCTCAGTCAAATTATGTTCCAAATAGGGAAATCAGATCAAACAAAAATGATCCTAAATGGATGAACAATAGATTAAAATATCTGATTGGTCAAAAGAGAGGCATATATAGGCAAATCAAAAGAGGAGAGGGGCAATTGAGAAATCGATATATTCAGTTAAAGAGAGAAATAAAAAAGGGAATTAGAAAAGCAAAAAGAGATTATGAGGTTAAAGTTGCAAGAGAATCGAAGACTAACCCAAAAGGATTCTTTCAGGTATACAGAAGTAAGATCAGGGACAAGATAGGCCCACTCAAAAGTTCCTCGGGTCAGCTCACTGACAGTGATAAGGAAATGTGTAGAATTTTTAACACATACTTCCTCTCAGTTTTTACACAGGAGGATACCAGCGATATTCCAGTAATGATAAATTATGTAGAACAGGACGATAATAAACTGTGTACTATTAGGGTCACAAGTGACATGGTCCTTAGGCAAATAGATAAATTAAAACCTAACAAATCCCCAGGCCCTGATGAACTGTATGCAAGGGTTCTAAAGGAATGTAAAGAGGAGCTTAGCACACCTTTGGCTAATCTTTTCAACATATCACTACAAACTGGCATGGTGCCAGATAAGTGGAAAATGGCAAATGTGATACCTATTTTCAAAACAGGTGACAGGTCCTTAGCTTCGAACTATAGACCAATAAGCCTAACCTCCATAGTGGGAAAATTTATGGAATCAATAATTGCCGAGGCAGTTCGTAGCCACCTTGAAAAGCATAAATTAATCAACGAATCTCAGCATGGTTTTACAAAGGGGCGTTCCTGCCTTACGAATTTATTAACTTTTTTCACTAAGGTATTTGAGGAGGTAGATCATGGTAATGAATATGATATTGTGTATATGGACTTCAGTAAGGCTTTTGACAGGGTCCCACATCAGAGACTATTGAGGAAAATTAAAGCACATGGAATAGGAGGAGAAATTTTTTCCTGGATAGAGGCATGGTTGACAAATAGGCAGCAGAGAGTTTGCATAAATGGGGAGAAATCAGAGTGGGGAAGTGTCACGAGCGGTGTTCCACAGGGGTCAGTGTTGGGCCCCCTGCTGTTCACAATCTACATAAACGACATAGATGAGGGCATAAAGAGCGACATCGGCAAGTTTGCCGATGACACCAAAATAGGCCGTCGAATTCATTCTGACGAGGACATTCGAGCACTCCAGGAAGATTTGAATAGACTGATGCAGTGGTCGGAGAAGTGGCAGATGCAGTTTATTATAGACAAATGCAAAGTTCTAAATGTTGGACAGGACAATAATCATGCCACATATAAACTAAATAATGTAGATCTTAATATTACGGATTGCGAAAAAGATTTAGGAGTTCTGGTTAGCAGTAATCTGAAACCAAGACAACAGTGCATAAGTGTTCGCAATAAAGCTAATAGAATCCTTGGCTTCATATCAAGAAGCATAAATAATAGGAGTCCTCAGGTTGTTCTTCAACTCTATACATCCTTGGTTAGGCCTCATTTAGATTATGCTGCACAGTTTTGGTCACCTTATTACAGAATGGATATAAATTCTCTGGAAAATGTACAAAGGAGGATGACAAAGTTGATCCCATGTATCAGAAACCTTCCCTATGAGGATAGACTAAGGGCCCTGAATCTGCACTCTCTAGAAAGACGTAGAATTAGGGAGGATATGATTGAGGTGTATAAATGGAAGACAGGAATAAATAAAGGGGATTTAAATAGTGTGCTGAAAATATCTAGCCTAGACAGGACTCGCAGCAATGGTTTTAAGTTGGAAAAATTCAGATTCAGGAAGGATATAGGAAAGTACTGGTTTGGTAATAGAGTTGTGGATGAGTGGAACAAACTCCCAAGTACCGTTATAGAGGCCAGAACGTTGTGTAGCTTTAAAAATAGGTTGGATAAATACATGAGTGGATGTGGGTGGGTGTGAGTTAGACCTGATAGCTTGTGCTACCAGGTCGGTTGCCGTGTTCCTCCCTTAAGTCAATGTGACCTGGCCTGACTAGGTTGGGTGCATTGGCTTAAGCCGGTAGGAGACTTGGACCTGCCTCGCATGGGCCAGTAGGCCTTCTGCAGTGTTCCTTCGTTCTTATGTTCTTATGTTCTTATGAAGTTTGTGCCCAGCTTGCTGACTCAAGACCAGAAAGACAATTATTATCTGTCCAATACCAAATAACGGTCGTTTTCACCCTCCCTACTCTCCAGTTCGAGGCCACTGTGACTTCTTTCTTTTCCAAAAAAAATAAATGGCACTCAGAGGACGGCGTTTTGATGACGTGGGGGAGATTCAAGGAGAATCACAGACTGTGTTTAAAGCTGTTAAGAAAGCTTTCCAGAAATGTTTGGAGATGGCAGAGGCGTTGGGAACTGATAAAGCCTCTCAAGATGAGCACTTCGTGGAAGACAACTTCAACTAGTTGATTAGGTAAGACTATATACTTTTTTTTAGCCTGAGTTCAGGAACTTTTTCATAACACTTATTTTTTAATTTAATTTAAAGATTTTGTTCAGATTTCAATCTAGTTATTCATATTAAATAATTTTCTTAGTTATACTAATTCATATGATTATAAGAACTTTGCTTAATAAACAGTTTAATGGACTAATGGCCCAAACTTTTGCTTCATTAATTTTTGTATTATTTTTAATCTTTGACTCTTCCTAGTTTACTCATCATAAATAAGACTTTTTATATAGTAAGGAGTCTTTTGTCACACTAATCATCAAAATATTTATATCTATATTAATGAATAAAACTTAGAAATTTAAATATATTAAGTATTTCAATGAAATTCAATAAATACTGATGTACCAATACATATTTGTGAGCGGCTTTTAGTTACAATATGAAGCTTTTTTCCTAGGTAGTAGGTTGGTAGGCAGCAACCGCCCAGGGAGGTACTACCGTCCTGCCAAGTGAGTGTAAAACGAAAGCCTGTAATTGTTTCACATGATGGTAGTATTGCTGGTGTCCTTTTTTCTGTCTCATGAACATGAAAGGTTTCAGGTACGTCTTGCTACTTCTACTTACACTTAGGTCACACTACACATACATGTACAAGCGTAAGCCATGCGTGTTGTAAGAGGCGACTAAAGTGCCGGGAGCAAGGGGCTAGTAACCCCTTCTCCTGTATATATTACTAAATTTGAAAGGAGAAACTTTCGTTTTTCCTTTTGGGCGACCCCGCCTCGGTGGGATACGGCCGGTGTGTTGAAAGAAAGAAAGATGAAGAATTTTTATTGCTCTTTATTGATATGATTTTTTTTATAAACGAGCAGTTGAGTTCATAAAACTCTGCTGACAGTATTCGAACTTGAAATTAACTAACGTCATATATATCAATACTTTCATAATGGAAGTTTAACGCATTTTATATTTATGAGTCCCTTGGGGGATGTGATGAAGGGTGGAGCTACCACGGTACTCCAATCCCTTGTTATGTAGTCACTCATTATACTAATTATGTATAATTCCCTCTGGTAGATAAATAAGGGACATGAGCAACACTTGGATATTGTTATTGCTGATACGTTTCCCCTGCTTAACAGGCTTCTTCAGTCGAATAAGGAGGTAACGCCCATACTGGGGACAGCTGAGGAAGATTTTTAGATATTCAGTTCTTCAGTCTTGACAGAATTTGTTCATTTGATCACACACAAGTGATTATTTATTAATTACCGAAAAACGTCGAGCAAGGTTGATGGATCAAGCAACTAAAAATTACTTCTCCACTTCCATCAAGTCTAAGGGACTAAATGTTATAAATCTTCACTTCTCGAACTGTCTTCAGCATGTTAGTCACCATTATGTTCGGCTGAAGGAGCCTCCTCGTCATCGAAATGTTTCTGAAGAGAAGATAATCTTATGTTGCATATCTCTTTCTTAGAAATAGTATATATCAGTTACTTATTAGTGCAGCTGTTACTATTATTATTATAAATATTATACTGCTGCTACTATTGATAATATTACTATTTCTACTATTACTAATACACCTACGTCTATAACTATTTCTACCTCTATTACTACTACAACTACTAATACAACAACTACTATTAATACTACAACTGTTGCGTCTACTATAACTACTACTACTACTTGTGTTACTGCTACTACTAATACTGCTGCTACTGTTACTAATATTTCTGCTGCTACTACTAATACTGCTGCTGCTACTACTACTATTACTGCTTCTACTAATATTACTGCTGTTATTAAATTACTTTTGCAACTACTAACTACCCTCGTGACGTGCAATCAGGTATTTTTGTCACCTGAACAGTTATTAACTTTCTTTTCCCTCTTTTCGACACATTTTCTAGTTTCTTCCCACGTTTATACTCAGTTATGGTGCCATAATTGTCAGTGACAGAGAAACACCATCCAAACTGTGAAATGTTTATTTGTTCTAGCCACGGTAATGTGACTGTTATTCTTTACACGCTTGCTATGTAAGTAAATATTTTTAGTCATATTAACTAACTACATAATAACCAGAGTCTAATAAGATGAGAAGATAATAAGAGTATATAAAAAATGTTTCATGTCAGCACAATACATAAGAGTTGCATTAATAATAGATGAGCACATAAGCTGGCTTGTGGAGTCTAAATTAGAGACGGTATAATCCCAGCAAATCTGTGGGGTAAGATCAATTAAAAGTATTATAATCTAGTGCGAGATTGTTGGGTGCAGGTTCCATGCGGGAACATTCATTAGTTTTGACCCCAGCAATGCGTGTCAATTCGTATGATAATGTAGCTCTGCAACCATCACCATCTCACTAACACAGTCTGGCGTGCACTTTACCAGATTCCTCCCTTGTACATACTCTCTATACGAGCTCCTTTGCTTCGAAATTACAATTTTTTCCTATAATAAAATCTTATAACTATAATTTCTGTATACAGTGATTCCGCAGCTTGCCCAACGAAATGTGGGCTAAAATATATCCCTTCCGTTTTAAAGGGATTTTATTTTTTATTAAAACTCGTTTGAAACTGAAGACCAACAGGTGCAGGCGGGCCAGGATAGGGCTACACAGAGCCAGATTAAACCAGTCCGTTCGTACATGGTGGGAGAGAGAGAGAGAGAGAGAGAGAGAGAGAGAGAGAGAGAGAGAGAGAGAGAGAGAGAGAGATGGAGATGGAGATGTAACTAGATTGCCTCCACTACTGTCTCATCCATGTCATTCTACTTTTCAACCACCCTGATACTTAAGAGATACATCTTACATGTATTCATCTTATACCTGTGTCCTCTTAATCCTGGTTCTCTGGGATTATCACCCCTGCCAATTTGTCTTAACATTTGGATCTTTGCAATCACCTTTCGATCCTGAAGGCCTTGCTAGTTTTATGAACCCATCCAGCAAAGGATTAAATAGGTATGGCATTAAAACAAACTCCATACTCTCCTAAACATATTACTAGCTTGTCTTCTTGTACTGGATATGACTGAAAGCATCAACACTTTACTCATAATTCTCAGTTACTGCTGAAATAGTTTTTTCATGTGTTCCCCCACTTAATGTCAGACAAGTGTTTTGGTTCTCTGGAATCTCCTCTCTAGAAAGATAGTTTTGCCGAGGAGAAGATTCCATATAATTTACGTGGCTTCAAAGAAATGGAATAAACTTAGCAAAGAGTTTTAACCTGACGAGGTAGGTATCGATTAATGATCCACTTGTACAACATTTGGGTATAGTTATTCTGGAAACGTTTCGCCAGCCAGTGACTTCTTCAGTCAAATATTAAATGTTGGACGGAACACATTGACCCCCAGGCTGAGGGACTGATTACCTCAAAATCTTCCTCATCTTCCACCTTTCTCTTCACTAGACTGAAGAAGCCACTGACTGGCGAAACGTTTCCAGAATAAAGATACCCAAAGGTAGCACTGGTCTCATCAACCTGTCAGTTTTTTAAACCATTTATCCACAAAGTAGTTTTCATTACATGATGAGATAAATGTTTGTCTCTTTGAAAGTTTATTCAAATTCCGCAGATGACATGTCTCCAGTAGTGTTGCCTTGTATTTATATATTCCATTAATTGTAAATCCAAAGTTGAACCAAATTTTCTTGTTAGATGTCGGCAAAGCTGTCAGACGATCCCCTCAGAATTTTCGTGATTTTGAATCGAAATTGGATTACGCCACTCGACAAACTCAGCAAACACAAGTGCTGCAGATGATGTTTAAAAAAGCTTATTGATAAAAAAATTCATTCAACCGGATGTAGAAGAGTCTAGTAACCTTTCCCGATTGCATACTTCATCATTTATTTATTATTTTTGGATGAAATCGACTTTTTAAGCAATACCTATATTAGTATTTGGACGACCGCTTGGGTTTCTCAAGTGAGCCATTCCAGTGCTGACATTCTGTGGGACTTTCATAGATCAAGCATGAAATTACATTCTCGGTTAACATATTCCAAAGGTCAACGTGCAGCACAGTCAGGTAAAGTGTAACTTATGTATATCAGCAGTTCCACAGACTTCCTGAGTACCTAGAAACTGAGGCTTCTTATTTGTTATTCTATTCTAATGTCCACTTTCAATAGTTCTCCTAAAATAAGTTGTAAATGAAAATTAAATGGAAGTAGTTAAGCAATTTCCTTTAAACTGATGTAATTACTTCAATATTCTAGAGTATAGTGAAAGATTAACAGCAAAATGTTATATGAAGCAACTAGATAAATGATACAACTTTTAACATATTTTTTTTACAATAAATTTTTTTAACACACCGGCCGCATTCCACCGAGGCAGGGTGACCTATTTTTTTTTTCTTTTAAACTTGATAATTTAAACAGAAGAAGGGGTTACTAGCCCCTTGGTCCCGGAATTTTAGTCGCCTCTTAAGATAAGGACGGCTTTCAGAGGAAGAATTCTTTTCCACTTCCCCATGGAGATAAGAGGAAATAAAGAAGAACAAGAACTATAAAGTAAATAGAAGAAAACTCATATGGGTGTATGTTTATATGCGTGTACATGTATGCATAGTGTGACCTAAGTGTACGTAGGAATAGCAAGATATACCCTGTTATCCCGCGTATATATGAGACAGAAAAAACACACCAACAATCCTACCATCTTATTAAACTACTATCTAGGGCAATAAAATTTTTTTTTTATAAATTTCAGTTATTTTATTTTACATAATTTCTTCCTGATAAACTGATTTTAGTTTTTTATTATTCATTGCTTCTGTATTTTTATTTACTTTTGCATTTTTACACATTTAAAGCTTTATTTATTCACATTTTTCCTGCCGTCAAATTTTCTCCGATTATTTTAACGTAAACTGTAATTTAAACTTAAAATAAAGTTGATAGTCAATGTAAGATGTGTATCAGGTATTCGCTTCGAGCTAGAATTAGGCCTATGCAAAGAGCCTTAAATTCTAAAGCTTTGAGAGTTTTTCAGACTGTGAGGCCTTAAGCTGTAGTTTGTTTATCCAATGACTTAATCTGACCCTGGCCCTGAGTGGCTTCTTCTCTACCAATATAAACGTTTTCCAGTAATAAACTCTCTGAACTGTGCTTAAGAGTTTCTTTCCACTTCTTGTTGGTATCACTATTCTATTTATTTACATCGATGAAATGTTTAAAAATCTTGGACTTGTTTTGGTGTGAACCTCCGTTGAAGAACAGAAGCTTATTGTTGAAAAAAGACTAAATATGAACTTAAGGATATTTTATTTAAAGGGTTTCAGCCCTGGGACCTTGACACTCGCCTGGTCACGTGTATCTTGTAGTTCCATTACAGAGTCATGGATGGGACTCAGTGGCGAATAACACGTTTGTTATGAATCTCGACAAACTGCATGATTGGTCACAAGTCGATATTTGAATTTAACTACAGACAATGCACTGTTATGAAGATTGGGGAAGAGACAAGAAGACTAGACAGAGTAAAAAAAATCAGGTGACAGAGATTGCAGACGGAACTCAAGGAGAAAGACCTAGGGGAGAGTATAGTGTTAAGCACATTATTGCAGGCATACATCAACTGAATATTTGAACCCAATACTTGGCGGGCAAATCTAGCAGTCTTGAGTGTCAGTCCCATTTTGGAGTATACAGCACCAGCATGGAATCCCCTGATAAAATATTAGAAAAAGATGAAGAAAGAGCAGAGGTATGCAATGAGATTGGTTCAAGAATAACGAAGAATCGGCTGAGTAGAGGCTAAAGGAGACGAACCTGATGAAAGCAGAGAAAAGCTGAAAAGGGGGACAAATTGAAGTACTATACAAAATATTTGGGAGAATTGATAGGGCAGACAGACTGAGAGATGAGAAACGTGAGAAACATCTCCATGGGTCGCATAGCTGGAACTTAAAGCCACAGATAAGTCAGATGGAAGTACTTCCTCAGCTTCATGATGACCAGGAAATGGAATGACCTTGACGAAGGAATTATGAAGATAGGCCTCATATATAATTTTAAAATTAGGTACTGCAAGGTCCACGAGGCCTGGGAAGAATGAATCCGATAAATGGCAGGTGGGACCAAAAGGTGACACTTGACCCTGAAACTAGATATATTCAATTACACATAAATACAAAACACACCGTCATATGTGACTGAAAAGATTCCATTCTAAAAATTGTCCACAGAGCAATGCATTTTCCCGGTTCCCACACAACAACGCGTATGACCGAAATTATTCAATAAGCAATGATGAATTTAACATGCGAGCTTCCAAAATTCACTTGATAGCTCGGAATATTGGTGCC
>NC_091296.1:47095870-47105870 GCF_038502225.1 Cherax quadricarinatus
TATATATATATATATATATATATATATATATATATATATATATATATATATATATATATATATATATATATATAAACTTGTAATTGTTTTACATGATGGTGGGATTGCTGGTGTCTTGTTTGTGTCTCATAAACATGCATTTACAAGCATATATATACACACCCATCTGTTTTTCTTATATTTTCTTACTAGTTCTTGATCTTGCTTATTTCCTCTTATCTCCATGGGGAAGTGGATCAGAATTCTTCCTTCATAAGTCATGCGTGTGGTAAGAGGCGACTAAAATGCCTGGAGCAAGGGGCTAGTAACCCTTTCTCCTGTACGTATTACTAAATTTAAAAGGAGAAACTTTCGTTTTTTTCTTTTGGGCCACCCTGCTTCCGTGGGATACGTCCTGCATGTTGAAAAATATCTGTCTATATGTTTGTGTACTCGTTTAGTTGAGGCTCCGCCTCTTCGTTGGTGTGTGTGTGTGTGTGTGTGTGTGTGTGTGTGTGTGTGTGTGTGTGTGTGTGTGTGTGTGTGTGTGTGTGTGTACCACATACTCTTCCTTTCGTTGCACATTTAAAAAGAAAATATTAAGCCCATAATCCTGTTGGCATATCGTTTTCTGGCTTTTAAAACATAGCCAGTGTAGAAAATGGATTACCATTTATGTAAGGAAATTAGTTCCTTATGACCACGGCAGTGATGTGAAAGGCATTTTTCCTGCTTCTCAGTGGAAGAGCACACAACTCATAACCAAGGAACTCTGCTTCAATCCTGGGACAGTCAAGACAGTCTTGGAGATGCCTTACGTATGTTGTCCCGTAGGTCCGCCGATCTTGTCCAGGCCCGGGTCTTTTCCAGATGGTGACCCGGCGTTTGGTGGGGTGGGAGGGGTGCTGTCCCGGATTACCTATAGTAGTATGTAGATGCTTGAGTGTTGATGTAGTGTCCTGCGCAGGATCCTTGCTGTTGTTGCAATATCTTGGTGTAAGATGGCAGGGTTTAGCTTGTAAATTCGATGACTAATTCAACACTGACACATTTAAAAGATACAATTCGCAGAACTAGTGCAGCTGGAACCATTGTCAGGTGAATGGTGGAACACAGAGGTCAGTGAGTTAGCCACTCTCAGCTAGCTATATGATTCATTCAACTAGGAGCATTTTATACACTATTGTGAGGTTAGCATTGGCCTACTGCAACATCAGATCCTGGGTTTTTACAAACGAATTCAGTGCAACCATAGCTGTGGCTCAGGTACCTTCAAAGCTGTCATTATGATTCACGTAATCATAACACGAATGCAAACAAATTACACCGCGAGTTGAGACTATGAATTTTACTCGCTTGTAATGGGTTCAAACCCCACCCGTTCGGAGATTTTTTTGCAATCATATTACGATTTCGTGAGTCCAGAGAGACAAGAAACAATTTGCCTCGAAACGTTCGTTGTCAAATGAAAGTTACTGGACACAGTTTTCCTAAAAAAAATATATATTTTTAATATGGGAAATTTTGCTACTATATTTTTGTAAAGTTTATCACTACAGATTTTTTCCAATTCAAATTAGAGAAGCGGAATTCCACTTGTAGTGGAAAACGTAGTAATTTAAATGTATATGTATTTCTGTTTCTGATTAATTTTCCTGACCCTCTGTGATAGGGAGAGAGAGAAAGAGAGATAGGGAGAGAGAGAGAGAGAGAGAGAGAGAGAGAGAGAGAGAGAGAGAGAGAGAGAGAGAGATGAGGGATGCAGGCAGACAAAATTTAAATTTAGCGGGAAAGAGCTGTCAGGAACACACAGGTTAATTTGTGTTCAGGTTTACAAAGGAAGAAATATCAGTCGAGCATCAATATCAAAGCCTGACCCATGATAGCAGCAACGCCAACACTTTCATTTTATACGTTAACCTTTGTGAGTCTGGTAATGATGCAGATTTATATGGAGTACTTCAAGACAAAGTACATTTGTCAGTACGACTTTATCGCCGATAATATATTTTCTGTCTTTTTTTTCCTTTTTTTTATCTAGAAAGAATAAATGTTCTCGTTCCATTGTTATGTATGTTTCGAGTGAGAAACTGTCGAATACAAATTCTCTTGGCTGTCAAGAACTGTGTGGAAGATTTTACCTTTTAAATAGATGTAGGTGCAGAACAAGATTATTTTTTTTAAATGTTTGAGTCTTAGATTCTTATCGAGTTATTGACTTCATACAAATATACACAGAGGAAAATGCTGCTTATTAACCTTGAGCTTCAAATGTTTTAATGAATTCACTTTCCCACTGTTAAAATAATGGTTTTAGAAAGCCGACAAGTTGATGAATGAGACAAATGTGGAACACTTTGGAATCATTATTATGGAAACGTTATCTCCAGCAGTGGCTTCTGCAATCCAGTACAGCGACGAATGGTGGATGATGAAAAGGAATTTGAGGTAATCATTCACACAGGTTGGAATCGATGTGTTCAGCCCATCAATCTTGATAATAAGTAGAATATATATCCGGAGAAAGGGCTTATACACTGCAGTCGGAGGCGGCTTCACCATTGAAAAATTATCAGGTGTCAGTAGGTCAATCATATCATCACTTTATCATTTACTGAGAAATATGACTCTCAAGAATGTGGCTAGACTACATTCCACTATTGTCGATATTTACACTATTGTGGTCAAATAACTACAAATGTAGCCAGACTACACTCCAGATTTGGAAAAAAATATGTAAGTCGTCGATAAAAAATTTAATATAATTACATTAATTAATTTATAATTTTACATATAATTAATATCTGCCATCACTGTAATTAACAGACGAGGAACTGGAAAGAAAATCTACTAGGAGACTGATGAGAAAAAAAACAAGGTCATAACAGGAAATGCCTCCAAAAAACAGAAAACACTTTGCCTAAAAATAATACAAGAGTCCAGAAAAGATAAATAGTTTGACCGAGAGTGGATCTCAAAGTAATGCACCATAGATAAGAGCAGTAAAATCCCAATAAGATTTATAATTCCTCCATTTTTTAATGCATGCGGATTTTTATGAATTATTGTATGCAGCCAAACGTCACGAAATACCTATGGAAGGAAGATTTAAAAATAACTTACAAATGCACATTTTAAAGACCTATGAAAATAATCACACAAGAGCATTATATAAAGAGTATTGTCGTACAAGTATGTGAAAAGAAAGGTTTAGGTAGGACAATATTAAAAACTAGTTTTCAAAAGACATGGCCACATACATATCTGAAATGCCCTAAAATAAGAATCAAGGTAATGTTTATCATTCAGAATATATATAGTATAATAGAAAGAAGGATGTGGGAATCAGAACCATCGATGGTGGTAACACACTTCTCCCTCTCGATGCCAAAGCGGCAGTTAGAAACATTCACACACAAGCTGCCAGTTTGCTTCTGCCAAACCAACTGCAAGGGAAAATATATAACAATGATTGTACTTTTAGCATTGGCAAGGAATACTGCAAGCAAGGATAATGATTAAGATTACTCGAAAAAATAGTGTGTGTGAAACACTGGGGTCTAGGACCAGGGGTACTGGAATGCAATCATCTGAAAATTGAATGGCTATATGATTCACTTGCAAAATAATAAAGTGAACACTAAATTACCAAAACGATCACATGTACAATAAAGCTAATGTAATAGGATAAATGTACTCACATCTGTAATAAAGGGATTATTACAAAAAAAAATTGTATGCAATTTATCAAGTGAATGTAATCATGAAAAATAGCGGTATTGCTACACATTGGTAAAAAAACAAATGTAAAAATTTATACAAACATCCTGAATGACTCAAACACTGTAACTTTTGCTGTATACTTGAACAAAGTTGTAAGGCTGGCAATATATTGTACACACTTTGCTTGACAAGGATAGCATAAGAACAACTGATACTTGGCCTCGTGCAAACAAGTAAAACAATATAAAATATTTTTGTACCAATCATTTGCAGCGACTGAAAAAAATATTGCAATAATGTGACACACACTGGAAGGCAGGTTTGCTATGCAGGTTCAAGGAACTGACTGCATTAAAAATGGAAAGCACAGGCTGCCGTTGACAAGAATGGTAGGCTATACACTTCCAAGACCAGAGAATGTCGTAGAGGCAATGACGAACAGAAATTAACACCAAAAGTTGTTGGACAGCAAAACATAAGGGAGTGCGGATGCAGATAGCTTTTGTGGGTGTGTGAAGCCAAGATCGAGCAGCTGTGTTGAGTGCTTGTCTGGGGGTTACGGTCGGTACTCGACCAAGCACGTGGAGGCCAGTAACACAGAAGCCACACTAAAATCTCACTTCTGGCTACTGCAGCTTGAAGAATCGTGGGACACTATAGGTGGTTTATAGTGACTCAGGCTGAAGCGGACTCGTCACATGATTTGGCGTTCCTGGATGGATACTCACGTTACTACATAGGTCCACGCTGATGCCTTTGTATCACGAAGCTCAGTCTACCATCATCATCGCCGTTATCTCAGGTTGCAAGTGTGATCAGCCTGGAGCAACCACTTTCCCTTCGCAAGACCCACTACTCGCTTGCTTTACACATGAAGCACATCAAAGATAATTTTCCCAATGGGCAGGTCTGGAGAAAGATCACTTGACAACTTCTACTGCGTACCTTGACTCCTCGTAATGTTTTATCATAACCGACCCGCCACCTGCCAACCTTCATTAATATATTTTAATGCAGTAAAGAACAGATATGATAAAGACAATAATATTATTTAGAGTAATTGGTAGAGCGGATAAGGGTAGGTTTTTTTGAGAGGTGGGAAAAGCACAGTTGCAAATTAAAAAGACGTACGAGTCACGGGGTTGTTAGGAAATATTTCTTCAGTTTCAGACTGGTTAAGAAATGAAAGATCCTGAGAGCTAAGTGGTGGAGTAAGGAGCCATACACAGATTTAAAAACGGTCAGTAGGGTGGACAGGAAGTCCCTCGACCCTGCAACAACATATTGTTAGGTATACACACACAGCAGCGACCAGCGAATAGGTAGGGTCAGGAGCTATGACTTAACCCCTTCAACCATAAATTGGTGAGCATACATACACTAAACTACAGGCAAACTTGTCAAGGAACTCACTAGTCAACACATTCTGATAAAAGCTTTGTGGTCGTATTGGCGTCATAACGTGTAAAAAATTCTAAATCTGTAAAGAATTATTTCGAGAGCCCAAAAAAATCAGATCATTTGCTTCTCTTTTGTGATGTGCCTTGTGTAAAAATTTTGTAATAACATATTAAGAAATACTTGTTTTAATATAATTCGTAATATACACAAAATTTAACAGTTAAGTATATTATTATATTTCTGGTTATGACTGACTGCATAATTCATAAAAAATAAAATGAGTGAGTAATCATTGTCTACAACGGATACAAAGAGAAACTATAAGAGTGCTGTTCGTTTTTATATTTCTCGATATGGCCTGGAAATTTATATATAAAAAAAATGTGAGTGTTACTCTTCGCCTACATAAAGTTGCATGGAGCGAATCTCAGCTCCTGAATAACACACTCAACTTCTCGTATGTCAGACTTACTCCCATTTAGCTTCATGGTCCTATCGTACCTCTTCTTAAAACTATGTATGGAGCGTGCCTTCACTACTTCTTCATTTTGGTCATCTCAGTTACTGACCTTCACTCTAAAGAAATTTTTTTTCTGCATCTTTCTGACTCTGTCTTCAATTTATCAGTTGTTCCACTTAGAAGTGTATATGTGTATGGGGAGAGAGAGAGAGAGAGAGTGTGTGTGTGTGTGTGTGTGTGTGTGTGTGTATGTATGTCTGTGGCGAGGGGAGAGTGTGCGTTTGTGGTGTTGGGAATGTGTGTGTGTGTGGTGGGGGAGTGTGTGTATGTGGTGGGGGAAGTGTGTGTGTGTGTTTGTGTGTACTCACCTAATTGTACTCGACTAATTGTGGTTGCAGGGGTCGAGATTCAGCTCTGTGTACTCACATAGTGTGTGTGTGTGTGTGTGTGTGTGTGTGTGTGTGTGTGTGTGTGTGTGTGTACTCACCTAATTGTACTCGCCTAATTGTGGTTGCAGGGGTCGAGACTCACCTCTGTGTACTCACCTAGCGTGTGTGTGTGTGTGTGTGTATGTGTGTGTGTGTGTGTGTGGGTGTGTATGTCTGAGTCTGCGAGAATCAGGGAAAAATTATGCTATAGCTGAGTCATTCAGCTTCTCACAGACGACTTCTGTTAAAACTTATCGAGATTGGCTGGTCCTCCCTCAGGGACATTATCTTGGTTCTGGCCACTAGATGAAACAGAAACCAAATTAATCAGATAAAGAGGCTTGGGAACGTAGAGTATATATATTGGCGCGACTGCAAGAAAGTCGCTAGATACAGCAGTTATAGAAATGGTCTTATAAGGTTGGGGCCCAGTAGTGAAAGTAGATCAGAACCATGACGTTAACCAGAGATTTAGCAATCAATCTGCTTCAGTTCTGGCCTAGTTTGACAGAATACACATGCCTCCAGATTAGGACACATTCATAACTTCAGCGCATCGCACCTATACCCACCTCACATCGAAGTGTGCAAAATATAGAACATTAGAATCTGGTCTCTGCAGTATCAGTATAACTGAAAGCAAGCGGTCAGAAGTTTTCTGGAAATTTAGTCTCAAATAAGCGTAACCATTGGGCTGAGAAGCAAACTTAAGGGATGACGAACACTTGAGAAAATTAGATAAAACTGCCTTTAAAACCCTGTCATATTACTTGCACTTGAGTCCTTTTACTTAACATATTGTCGGTAATTCTACCAACATTAACACATATTTAGTTGTTGATATTTTATGCCAATTGTGCATGTGTGTGTGTGAAGCAGTCTGATATAAAACAAAACAGTCTCTGCTGGTAGGTGTGTTTTTACTGTAGCAGACGAGACGAGAGGTTTCTTAGCATTACTACTGGTAGTGTCCCTGCTACTGGTAGTGTCCCTGCTACTGGTAGTGTCCCTGCTACTGGTAATAATCCCTGCTACTAGTAATGTCCCTTCTACTGGTAGTGTCCCTTCTAGTAGTGTCCCTTCTACTGGTAATGTCCCTTCTACTGGTAGTGTCCCTTCTAGTAGTGTCCCTGCTACTGGTAGTGTCCCTGCTACTGGTAGTGTCCCTGCTACTGGTAGTGTCCCTGCTACTGGTAATGTCCCTGCTACTGGTAGTGTCACTTCTACTGGTAGCGTCACTTCTACTGGTAGTGTCCCTGCTACTGGTAGTGTCCCTGCTACTGGTAGTGTCCCTGCTATTGGTAGTGTCCCTGCTACTGGTAGTGTCTCTACTATTGGTAGTGTCCCTGCTATTGGTAGTGTCCCTGCTACTGGTAGTGTCCCTTCTATTGGCAGTGTCCCTTCTACTGGTAGTGTCCCTTCTACTGGTAGTGTCCCTTCTACTGGCAGTGTCCCTTCTACTGGCAGTGCCCCTTCTACTGGCAGTGTCCTTTCTACTGGCAGTGTCCCTTCTACTGGCAGTGTCACTTCTACTGGTAGTGTCACTTCTACTGGTAGTGTCACTTCTACTGGTAGTGTCCCTTCTACTGGTAGTGTCACTTCTACTGGTAGTGCCCCTTCTACTGGTAGTGTCACTTCTACTGGTAGTGTCCCTTCTACTGGTAGTGTCACTTCTACTGATAGTGTCACTTCTACTGGTAGTGTCCCTTCTACTGGTAGTGTCACTTCTACTGATAGTGTCACTTCTACTGGTAGTGTCACTTCTACTGGTAGTGCCACTTCTACTGGTAGTGTCACTTCTACTGGTAGTGTCACTTCTACTGGTAGTGCCACCTCTACTGGTAGTGCCACTTCCACTGGTAGTGCCACTTACTTTAGGAAGTTCTTTCAGTAGTTTCTCTTTTAATTGTACTTCCTTATTTTTTACTGTTTCTTTGTAGTTATCCATTCAGTAATTAACATTTCTCGTATAATTACTCTCTTAATTACCCAAGAAATCGTAATAACACGATTGCAAAAAAACCACAGAACGCGTGAGGTTTGAACCAATTGTAAGTGAATCATGAAACACCGGATCTGTGCGTTCAGACGTCACCCGTTCCGTGGTTTACTCAAACATTAGTTACAATTCTACCAATAACTACCCTTTTAATTAAAAGTTTTCATTTCAATTGGTAATTTACGTTCGATTGATTGTTATTCCACCAGTAGTGATCTGTCCACCAATAGTTTCTCTTTTGTCAACACTTACAGTTCCTTAAAAGTTGCCCTTCTAACGCTAGCTATACATCTTTCAGTAGTTATACATCTGTCGGTAGTTATACATGTATCAGTAGTTAAATATTAGTCAGTAGTTATCACTGGATAAATAGTTATCCTTCACCAGGAGCGAGTATCCTTCTTCTAGATGCTTAAAATCCAATTATTATTCCATTAGCTGTTTTCCTTACTCAGTAGTTATCCTTCCAACAGAAATTATCTTTTCGCCAATATATATCCTTTCACCAAAAGTTAACTTTACAATGTAAACATTAACAAAATTATTGACGTTGCTAGAGCAGGTGTGTTTTTTTAATTATAAACCGTGTTAAAGGTAACGTTTCTCTAATAATTTGCTCTGTTAATGTCAGTTATGACTATGCTGTTCAGTTATCAATAAAATTTTATTTGAACATTCATTTAATTGTTTTAATCGTATTGAGGGAAGAGACATGACCGGACTGTGAGAACGACTCCCGGCGTCCACACGTTCTGTCGATCCACCTCAAGGACTGTCATTTCTTCCTTTTTCCTGCTAATTCTCTTCTAAATTTATTTACTTTCGTTTAGAGAGGAAAGTCTTCGTGCGTAGTTCTCCTTATATCAGAAAGGAGAACAACACATCACTAGCACTTCACAAGCACTTCTAGCTCTTCACTAGCACTTCACAAGCACTTCACTAACACTTCACTAGCACTTCACATCACTCTTCATCTGTTGCTCACTTAAAACCTTTAGCTATACCTTTATGGATTTGTTTTCTAACGTGGAAAGTAGTGCCAATGTTTGCACTGTTCACGCTTAACATTTTCCCCTTAATTTGGCAAGGTTTTCAGTCTGATTTTCTTAGCTCTATGCCATACACTTTACTCCTAGTTACCATACACATTCACCTGTTGATCTTTCTAAACTTTCACCTTCTTGACATCTTGGGCTCTCGTGTGCAGGTTTACTAGTGTAATTGTAATTCACAATGCACTTTACCCCTACTTTACATGCACTTTACATATACTTAAAATTTTACTTTCACCTGTAGTTCTCTTTTCAACCTGAACTTAAGCAAGGAGCCTTAAATAAAAAAAAATTAGAAACTGAAAAGTTGTTGAAAGTTTAATAAATATGAACTTTCATGTGTGCATCACCATAAATATTAATATATAATGGGAAAATTTTATTATCTGTGTTGAGTTACATAAGTGAGCATTAATTTTCAAATCAAATGTTATAAGGATAACTAGGGAATGAGCCGGCCACTCTGCATCTGGATTTGAATGATCAAATTCACCAGTTTGATCCTAACACTCTTTGTATAAGTTATCATTATTAATGTCTACTGTTGTGAGTGATGACAGGCAGGAACAACACTGGTGCTTTTGTTTTATATATAAAAATGATGACTAGAGTGAATGAATAGAGACTAGATGAGAAAAATGCCACCAGCAAACTTACCAGTTGAGCAGCACACTAAAAATAAAAGTGTTTTAAATGAGTGTGTGTGTGTGTGTTTGTGATTACTCGTGTGTTTTGTGAGGAAGTAAATATTAAATAATAATAACTGTAAACATATGTTTTATTAGCTATTTTAAATTTAAGATGTTTAATCCTATATTATGATAACGTTAAAAACTACGTAATACCGCTAGTGTGGCTCATAATACTTTCATTAATATATACATGTATTGTCTTAATACGAAAACTAGACGAGAAGGATCAGCAGGACATCTACTTGACTCATTCAGCCAAATAACGA
>NC_091296.1:47110870-47165870 GCF_038502225.1 Cherax quadricarinatus
TTTGTCACACTGTCTCAGCAGACTGGAATAAATATTGCGTCTCTCTACAAATTTATTTCAACCGTTTTAAATAAATATCTCATAGGAGGGTAAATATACCAGGAGTGTAAATATACCAGGGCTATATATATTCGAGGGCTGTAAATATAAAGTTCAATACGTACATACGTAGTATGTAGGTATTGAGCTTCGATACGTACATACTACGTACGTACGTATTTTAATAAGATACAATATGCAGTTTATGACATTGAGACGACGTTTCGTCTACCAGGGACTTTATTAATACTTCATGGACAGATATAGCCCTCGTAGACTTTATCAATCCCTGATAAATAATGTCCTGGTAAACCTTATCGATCCCTGATGTATAAATTTCTGGTGGACGAAAAGTCTGCTCAGTAAATGCCAGAATCAATATATTGTCTAATTCACCTACATATACGTATATTTTACCACTGATTTATGTAGGCATACGTGTGACAAAGAGAACCGTATGTGTTGCTGTATATGTAGGCTCCATAAATGGAGATGCATAAATGACTTTAAAAACACCTGTGTGTCTACTCCTATGGATCTTTGCATGCCAGTAAAATACAAACTATTAATAACAAAAAGAAAACTGGTTAACATTTATAGTTGTTTTCACGGAGGTAGACAAAATATTCAAAAATACACCTACTTGACTACATAATTGAGAAAAATGTATTTATTATACATACTTAATGCAACATAAATAGAAGTCCAAAATTTTCTTTAATTAGCCTGTCCTCGGCGGGCGAGCTGTGTGGCAGCTTGGTCTCGTCTAGCTGACCTACGGTCGTGGCTGTCTTGGTGGAAGCAGTTTTCTGTGTCACCTCCAGTAATACCACCCACCTGAACAGTCTCTACCGTAGACCAGCTACGATCAAGTTTCCATACAACAAGGTCACTGGGGGTGGCGAAACCGCTGACTTTGGGAAAGTTGGGAAGGGAATCCACCTGAGGTGACACAAGTGGAATCCTGGAGACACTGATCCGGGGAAGGCACCGCCAACCTTAGGTAAGTGGGGAAGGGGAGACATCGAGCGAACGGAAGGATTCCTGGATACATGAACCTTGGGGAATTGGGGGGGGGGAAAGGGAGACATCTGGCGGTAGACGGATGGATCCCTGGATACATAAACTTGGGGAAGGCAAGAATACTACCAGTTGAGGTTGACCTTGGGGAAGTGGGGAAGGGAAGACATCCAGAGGCCGACGGATGGATTCCTGGATACATGAACCTGGGAATGACAAGAAAACCGCTGACTTTGGGGAAGTGGGGAAGGGTGTCCACCTGAGGTGACCCAACTGTACTCCTGGAGGAAGGCACCAAACTCTCTGACCTTAGGTAAGTGATGAAGGGAAGACATCTGGGAGCGAACGGATGAATTCCTGGATACATGAACTTGTGGAGGGCTGAGGCTGGAAGGCAGAGATGAGAACAGAGAGAGGCGAGGCTGACTTAAGGGAAGTGAGGAAGGGGAGATATCCTGGGGCCCACGGATGGATTCCTGGACACGTGAACCTGGGAAAGGCCTACTTTAAAGACGAACCACTGGCCTCCACGTGGCAAGGTCTGGTAGCTCAGAGATAACTCTGAGGCTAACAGTGGTCGTAAATAATAATTTTATTCTTAGTAATAATTATAATTAGTGATTTCTTAATCACTAATAATATATTCAGTATGAGGAAAGTAAGTGGGGTGCAGCACCTGTAGACCAGAATTCAGGAAAAAAACATACATTCACAGACACACACACACACACACACACACACACACACACACACACACACACACACACACACAAACAAACAAACAAGTTAATTTGCAAACTTGTACACACTCTCGCAAAGAAGGCATACGCAAGCAAACATATACACACACACGTTAGTGCTATCGGTCTCTAATTCTATATCTGTTATTTTTATTGATTGTGGGATAACCCCTGTGTCTTTTGCTGTTCTTAATGAACACAGAGTTCCATGAGTTCGGGCGTAGGGCAGAGTGCATGGGCATGTCATTTATTGCTTCTTGAATGTCATATGGTGTCGATCTTAAAAAGTTCATGTAGATTGTCGACCCTTAGTCTGAGTCTAAGTCATACTGGGACTTCAGTATCTGACTCATTCTTTGCTGTCATCTGTGCGAGTCCCAGCTCCTTCAAACAGGGGTTTTGTTCTATATTTGGCATAGTAAAAGAATAATTTTATTTTCAATTTCATTTATGGGTTTAAATTGTTCTTGTGAATCCTTTATAATTTCTTAAGATTAAGGTCGATATTTTCTGTTTCTATGGCCATTGCCTGCTTTTGTATTTCAGATATAATGGCCCATTTCAGCAGCTCTGGGATTCTTCGCCTTCACTAGTAGAGGGAGCGTCTCTCTCTTTCTAGGGAAACTTGTGTCTTGAGAATACCTCGAGTGCCAGAGAGTTCATTTTTTCTAAGCAAAGGTGAGGGATCCGTGTTGTTCAGGATATCTTCCCAAATTGTTTCATTTAGGACATGGTTAATTTGATCCCACTATATGTTTCTCTTATTGAAGTTAAATTTCATGAAAGCATCCTCATAACTGATATAATTTTGCTGGTCAAGAGCCTTGCGCTCATACGTCTGTACTTCAATAATGTGATCTGAGTGCATTGTCTTCGATACTGTTATACTTCGTACCAGATCATCGTTATTAGTGAAGATAAGATCATGTGTATTTTACAGTCTTATTGGCTCCACTATTTGCTGGTTTACCAGGCTTCATGGTGAATCAGGGCCTGATCAACCAGGCTGTTACTGTTGGCCGCACGTAACCCGACGTACGAGCCACAGCCCGGCACGTCAGGTACTGACTTTAGGTGCCTGTCCAGCTCCTCCTTGAAGACAGCCTGGGGTCTATTGATAGTCCCCTTTATGTATGCTGGGAGGCAGTTGAACAGTCTTGGGCCTCCCTGACACTTATTGTGTCGTCTCTGATCGTGCTAGTGGCGTCCCTGCTTTTCATTGAAAGGGGATGTTGCATCGTCTGCTGAGTCTTTTGCTTTCATAGGGAGTGATTTACGTGTGCAAGTTCGGTACTAATTCCTCTAGGATTTTCCAAGTGTATATAATCATGTGTATCTCCCGCCTGCGTTCTAGGGAGTACAGGTTGAGGAACTTCAAGCGTTCCCAGTAACTGAGGTGTTTTATCGCAGCTGTGTGTGCCGTGAAGGGTCTCTGTACATTTACTAGATCAGCAATTTCATCTACCTTGAATTTGTAGCAGAGATTTAATAGCTCATATGTGTTTGAATTTTCATCTGAGCTGAGAAATTTTTTGCCACATTTCTCCATTTTAGATGTCTTAGGCTGAAATCACCAAGTAACAAGATATTTGTGGTTGGGGCTGGAAGATTTTTCCAGACAGTAGTGTGTATTCTAAAGCTTTTCCTTAGATTTTTGGGAAGTTGTATCAGGTGGCTTGTATACAGTCACAGTGACAAAGTGTTGTTTATTAATCTTTACTGCCAAAACATCAACTACATCATTTGTGGTGTTTAGTAATTCCGGGCAAATGGGCGACTCTTTGATATACAGGCCAACTTCCCCTCCCCCCCATATTGCCTGTTCTTTCTGTCGCCTGAGACGACCACTCATGAAAGGTATTTTTTGTTTGATGATTGCTTTACCCCTGTGTATTTGCAAATACAGATGTATTGATGGTATGTAAGGGAAGGGGGATTTATTTGGCACTAATATATGTTGTTCTCTAGTGGAGGCTACTGATTGTGCGTCCACTTCACTAGTTTTTTCTTCCTGGCACTAAAATATGTTTACCATGGTCTTCATGATCTTTACCTTCTTGTCCCCTTTAAATGGTGTGCCTGATATTATGTGTTGTAGCATACTATCAGGGTGAGGTTGCGGCATTTTGTTTTAGAGAGTCAAAATTGCTCGTCTCACCTGTTTTCCCAAATATTCCATACTTACAGATACCTAGGGCATAGAATTTGCACAAATTTGATTTCTATTTGTTTGATTTCTGGTGTAGTTTTTCCTGACTCCCCACTATCTACAGCACCTATACTAGCATCAGTACCGCCACCAGTTGTTACTGGTAATGCATCAATACTGGTAATGCATCAATACTGGTAATGTATCAATCCCCGAAGCATCATACCCTATAATCCCATCTCCACCATTATTGCTATTTTATATTTCTGGATCTTGCATGTCTTGCTCTTTACCTGTTTCTTCACTACCAGCACCACTATCTCCATCTGGTGCACTGTCTTTCATTTCTGTATCTTTACATGAACTGTCTTCCAAGGCAGCATCAAGGGTGACAGCTCCACCTAACCCACTCTCTTATATTCCCAACTGTCGTTCAGGTCACTTTACCAAACTAACAAAGTTTTCATCTATTAGGATCTTTATTAAGTCATAACACAAACTCACATACTCAAAACTCCTGTCTCTCTCTCCAGTCATTAAAAGTATTGTTTCCCTTCCTCCTCCATTCAACTCTTTTCCCCCTTTCCATATTCTCTCCCCTTAGCCCCTCATCAGTTTACTTCCCATGCCTGGTTATCGCTCATCTTTCTCATTCCTCAACCCCTCCTTTTTTAAGTTCTCCATCCACCTCTTCCCCATTCACCTCTTCCCCATTAGTCTCTTTAATCCCTCTCCCTTCCACTCGTCAAAAACACACATGCCTTTCAAAAGAAGGATCAGGTTTACTCAAGTATATATCGATCGTTGCTTTATCACAGTGTTCTGCGTCAGTCTTCCAAAGTTATTCTGTCAAATAACAGCTAAGGTTGCAAAGTCGTCGTCGTGTGATAATCACTCTTTGTGGACCTCGAGATCCGAGATAAAAACATCCGTCATCTCAGCTATTTGGCTGATATTCTGGGAATCTCACTTTGTAAAAGATGCACTCAGGCTTGAAAAAATGGTATTATTTTATTTCTTTCTGTGTGTGTGTGTGTGTGTGTGTGTGTGTGTGTGTGTGTGTGTGTACACTTAACTGTTGTTGCAATGGTTGAGTCTCGGCTTGTGACGCAGCCTGTCTGCTAACCGCTTTTGGGTTAACTCTAATGGCGGAGTGGACGCTATGTACGGATAGCGCTTGTCTAGCTCATTCCGCTCCCTGGCCACTCTTAAGCTAAAGAAGTATTTCCTAACGCCCCAATTGCTCACAGGTATTTATAAGTTCTAGCAGTGCCCTCAGACCTGCGCATTCCACTCTGTCAATTCCCCTCCATCTTCTGTAAGTTATAACGATGTCACCCACGGTAACAGTTGCACATCGTTTAATTTTTTCCGTATTCTTTACATGCTTTATTAGATACTGGTTCCATTCTGACGCTACATATTCCAAGATGAGCCTGACATACGCTGCCTTCTTTTGTAGGTTCCCTAAATCTACCAGTCAATTCAACAGCCTTGCATTTGCTGCAGCAGTTATTCAGTTCTATGTGCCTCATATGAAATGCATCGGACTACACTCACCCTGAGGTCCTCTTGTTTTAGAGATATTTGCATCCTCTGTTCTAATGCGCCATCCCTCAACGAAGGTTCATTGACGCTGGTGAGGGGCTCTTGATCTAGAGAATAGGATCTACACCAGTTCCCAGAATTAAGCCTGAATACCTTCCACATCCCCCCCCCCCCCACAGGTGTGGGTTTAGCGCTTCCCCCTTGATTATAATAACTTTCATTCGCGAACCTCTACTCTGTTCGTCTTTTTACTTCCTAAATTTTCATAACTTTTCATTTGTTGTCGATTCATTCCCTTGTTATAGAATTTCTAGAAAAATTGTAAGGCAGGATTTATCATTTAAAAAACATTCATACTATGAATGTCAGTGAACTGACCTGTAGGCAACCGCTCTGCTTTTAACTGACTTGTTGAACATCGATGCTAGTGGTTCACTGATTTTCTTTGCTCCCTCCGGAGAGATGTTGTCTTGTGTCCAGTACTCTTTGGTGTGCCTTGTGTCCGTCACGCCTTGTGTCCAGTACTCGTTGGTGCTTTCTCTCTCTCTCTCTCTCTCTCTCTCTCTCTCTCTCTCTCTCACTCTCTCTCTCCCTCTCTCTCTCTCTCTTTGACTCTATGGCAATTTTTGTAATTCCAATGAAAATACCTCCCAAACATTTTTTTTAGGCCCTCGCCAACATTTCTAGTACCTGGTCTTCCGTAACCGTCTTTTTTTCTCATGTGATTGTACACCAACTTAGGCTCAGAGCTGGCATTCTTTGCTAAGTCATTCTCAAATTGTCTTTCAACCTCTCTTGCTACCCAGAAGTATTCATTTCTTATCTTCTGCTTTCTTCTCTACTTTGCTATCTTTCCATGTTGTCCACTTTCCCATGAGAGCTGCTTGGGAATTGCATCATGCCATCATAGCCGCATACTTTTTATGTCAGATTTGTCCCTTCAACCATGCTTTCACTTTTACAAGGATTCCTGTGTGTTTTACTTCCAACTGTCCCTTCATGTTCCTGAGATCAGTTAGCATAGTCCTTCAAATTCCCATCAGTATTTGTTTCACAGTAACTATGAAACCCAGGTTCCTTCTGTTCTTTTATGTCTTCAGGGTTATCTCTTCCTTCTTCTATTCATTGCTCATAACTCTCAGCTCTGGGAACAGTCCTGTTGCAAACCTGCCTTTCTAAATTCTCTCATATCTGAGTTCCATATCAGCAATGCATACTCTGAGATGGCCCTGATACATGCTGTGAATGCTTCAGTCTAGATGTTCCTGAGACCTATTCTAAATTTCCCATTCTTGCATTTGTTGTAGCCGTTATTCAGTAGACGTGTGCCTTAGGCAAACTGCTCGAAACTCTGCTCACATTGAGGTTTTTCTCCTTCAGGGAGATCTGCAGCCTTTTCCCCTTGTGCCTCTACTCTGTTTCCAGTCCTCTTTGCCCTAAACAGATTTTCATAACTTTGCATTTGAAGTAGATAAATTCTAATAGCCACTTGCCTGACCAATGGTTCAGTTACAATTTCTATTCTCAACATTAGTTTCATTTCATGTAGGAGAAGAGATACCTCTGACTGAGTTTCTTCTGTCAAAGAATTTATGTACACATGCAATAATGGTCCTAGTGATATCCTGCTCGCCATACTCACCCTTTCAGACATGTTTTCCTGGACAAAAATCGTTATTTCCTTCCTGTTGAGATTTCCTTGATGTACTTTACTGGTTTTACTGGTCGTGCCTATTTTTCTTGTTTTTATCCCAGACTCTTATAAAGTGCCGTCGAATACCTTCTTACACTCCTGAAAATATACAGTATTCCCATCCATCTTTCTCATTCCTTACATCTGGTTTCATGTTATGAGCTCAAGTACTCCGCTACTCATCTCCTGATAATCTACGTACTGTGCATTTCAATGACTCAGAACTGTTTTCTAGACGTTTGGCAGCTGTCCTGTTTCAGTAGGCTTGTTTAAGATCGCTGCAGTGATTCACAGAGCTCTTCTGCACCTTCCCTTAGAATCAAATAAGAGATGTCTGGTCCCAGTGAATTCGAGGTATCTAGCTTGATCAGTAGTTTCTTCACCTCTCCTCCATTTTGTGTGTATTGTGTCCAATATTTGTTTGATGCTCCCTCCCTCTTTGGCTTTCTGGAAAATATCTGATTCTACAGAAAATACATCACTAAACATTTTGTTTAACACCTATTCCAGTCCTTACTTCTTCAGCCTTATTTCATGGTCATTCACAGTTATCTTCTTTCTGAAGTGTCTGCATAGTTCGGCTCACATTTGGCTTACCATCCTGTATCATTCTTAACAGTCATTCACCTTCTTTTCTCACCCATTTATATTCATTGCTGGCTCTTTTGCTCTCTTTGTTATTCTTCGGAATTCTGTACATTCTTCTTTTTATGCATGCTGCTGCACTTTGAACTTTCGTCTTCCTGCACCTCTGGGGGACCAATCGGCTCAATCTGTTCTTTTCATTTTCTAAGTTACATGGTTCCCCTCGTCTTTTACAAACCCGTCCGCAGACAAGCCCACTCGCAAATATCTAAATTCATTTACTTCCTTCATACTCCTCTCACTCAGTCAGATAATACCATCTTAGGAGATATATCTCCTATTTTGAAAGTTCTCATTATGCAAGTTGTCATTATTCTGCGATTTACTGCATTTGTTTTATTGTGATCTCTGACAATATTTGTCCTAAATTTGTACTTGTCTCTTACATTCAAAAAGATGATGTCTGCATTTTGTATTTTGCTTTTGTTTTCAGTTCTTCACTTTTGCTGTATCTAAGTACCCGAGAATTGTAATTACTGCACAATATGTTATTTTTATTTGCCCAGTGGAAGAGTTTGTAGTTAAGCGATTGTTTTTCTTTTTTTCTATATCTTGTACAGAGGCAACTTTCATACTTATTTTGGTATCCTTTGCAAAGGATACGAAACTGACTAGTATATTTTTTTCTCTAGAATGAGAAGCAGCTAAGGTACTAGGATTGTGCTTTGAGACACTGACTTATTTACTCTTATGTTCTGTTGCAGAATTGAAAATCTATTTTCCTAGTTTTCTTGTTATATTGGTTATCGCTCCCTGGTCATATATGTTAAATACTTTTGCAAAATCTGTGTAAACATGTCTGCAACTTTTCTTCCAAAGACTGTAATTTTGTCATAATGATATGAAAGTAGTGCCATTTAAAATCATCTTGCAGTTCATGTTGGCTTGGGTTGTGTTGGTCATGCTATTCTGCCAAAAAAAAAAAAAAAAAAAAACAGTAAACTGGCATTTCAGTACACTTTCGAAGACCTTAAGGAGATGTAATGTAAGTGATACTGTTCAGACTTGTTAGTCATAAATCTGTTGTCTCCTTTGTGACGCATGTCAACGTCTACACTTCTGGAATATCACCTGAATGAAGTTCTTCCTTCAGAAAACACTGGGTCGTCCTGTTAATGGTTCTTTGCAATTTGTTTTACAAATACCCAACTTCAGGAATCAGGCCCAGGTGCCTTTAATATTCCTTTGATAGGTTTTGAGATTTATCCTACTCTCACTACTTGGCTATAGGCCAGGCTTGTCTGGTGCTTTCCAGGCGAACCTGGTTGTTGAAGCTAGTGAATCACTAGTTCAGATAGCCATTACAGCCTGGTTGATCCAGCACTTGGAGGAGAAAATTGTCTAGTTTCCTCTTGAAGATTTCTACACTTGTTCCAGCATTGTTTCTGACATTTTCTGGCAAAATATTAAAATGATTGGGACCATGTATGTTGATACAGTGTTCCTTCATTGTGCCCACTGTGCGTCTACCTTTCACTAGGTATATTCAACACATTCTCCTATTTCTCTCATTCCTGTATGCTATGACAGTTTTGGGACTAAGTTCTCAAGAATGAACCAAACAAACAGTAAAGAAATTACTCTCCAGATCATAAAGGACCAAACAAGTGTTATCGTACCAGAGTCAGAAATAAAGGAAGCTAGGTTATTAGGATCCCATGGCAGAAAGTGTTATACTTAGATTCAACTCAGGAAAAAGGACTTAATTATTGCATCTATTAAAGTAAAGAAAGAGGTATACATAAACGAGTGTCTTACCAAAAAACGTCAGAACCTCCTGTATAGAGTCAGAAAACTTAAGCGGGAGAATAATGACACAATACACCAATGTTTCACACGGGATGGGAAAATTCTAGTTAGGGAAACGAATGTAGGTCAACTGTTCACAATCACGAACGAGAATGATCTATCACGATTTCTCAGGGATACTAATCTTACAGAGAATAACTAAACAATGTCCAACCTAAAAGCCTACGTAGTGTAGTATATGTTTTGCTCCATTATTGTTCAAATTTCATAGTACAATCTCTTAGTAATTAAATAATTAACTACCTCATTTTGTGATTTTACTAGTAAGCATAAGTCACCTTATGTAATTTTCTTATTTACTGTTGTTTGCTTAAATATTAGCTGAATTGATACTTTCTCTGTCCATATTACTACCTCATATTTTTTTAAATACTATTAATTGATATTACCTACTAAAATTAATAATTACCATTTTTACTATCAGTACAATTTACTCTTAACATTTTTGACATCATTTAATTACCATTACTTGTCTAATTACCTTTACCTGATTTAATACCACATTTACTATCTTAGAGTACTCTTAATTATCTTGTACTGCCAAATAACCTCTAGTATAACTACCAGTGCAATATTGAATGAAATAAACATTACTTTTTCACTTTTTTTTGTAATCATTATTACTTACTAAAATTTTATTAAACACCATATTTACTACCAGTCAATTTTACTTTTGTACATCAATCATTATTTTATACTTTTCATAACATTTTGTTGCCAAATTTTCAAGTTTGTATATTCAACTCCAACCTTTATATTATCCTTTGTACCTGTGTAACTGTGTACCTGTCTACCATCTTACTATCATATTATAACCAAGTCATTGCCATTGTTATTTTTTTACTTATTATTCTTTTGGTACTTTAATTTGTGAATTTTATTTTGTCAATTTAAATCTAGTTATACTCTTGATTTTGTTAACAACCTATATCAGACCCTAGTGCAATTGCAAGTACCATTTTCATTTGTTTTTTTATATTATAAGTTTATAAGTCCTACTCTAATATTATTTTCATATCTTAGTGACTATTTTGTGTGTGCAATTAGTGTATATTTCAATTATATTATTGCTTAAGGCCCTTAACTATCTTTTGCTAATTAGTACCAACTACCTCATATTTTTTTTTTATTTTTTTATTCTTTTGCTACCTTATCTTGTCAATTTAAATCTAGTTATACTCTAATTCTTGTAAACAACTTATATAACACCTTAGTGCAATTACAATTGAGAGTCTTGTGCCTTTTTTATATCATTAGATTAAACTCAGTTGTACTATAGCTCATTCTAGCTCAATACATAGTCAATACCAAATTCATTATATTAGACCATAGTGCAATTACTAGTGAGAGTCTGGTGTATTAGACCTTAGTGCAATTACAAGTGAGAGTCTTGTGCTATTTTTAATTTGTATTTTTATATTATTAGTTTATACCTAGTTGTACTTTAGCTCATTCCAGCACAACACATAGACAACATCAACTTCATTGCGTGTATTAGTGACTATATTCTATATGACCAAAATGCTTTAGCTATATACTTGTCCAAACTTCCCACCACTACAGATATCAGTACTAAAACTCAACACACAACTCAGGATATAAATAACCATAATTTAAACCTAGAAGATGATTGATCACGTTGACCCTGATCTAAACCTCCATAATCTGACACCCAATCAAAACCTATTGGAAAGTAACTGCCTTTATTACACAGCATCACAAGCCAGCACTATCCTAAACAATGCTAAAAGTCTATCAGTACTTAACTACAACATCAGGTCCTTAAGCAAACACTATGATGACCTCCTGGCACTCCTTGAATCACTAAAGACACCCTTCTCCTGCATTATTCTTACTGAGACCTGGCTTAAGCAGGACACAATAGATATCTACCCTCTACCAGGATACACAGCAATCCACAACTGCAGACCATACCAAGTTGGGGGTGGTATTGCAATCTATTACTCTAACCAATTATCTTGTATTAGCACCACTTGCTTTAGTGATGAATATGGGGAATATATTTTTGCTAATTTTACTGTAAAAAACCTTAAGACGCCTATAACAATCGGTGCCATTTACCGGATACCCCACACAAACATCCCAAATTTCAGTGAGAAATTAAAGGCACTAATAACAAACAGATAAATGAATAAGCACCACCTTCTCTTAGCTGGAGACTTCAACATCAACCTTGGTCTACTAGATGATCAGCCTGTAACTGATTTCATCAACAATATGAACAACACACTTCTCATACCAACAATAACTAAACCAACCAGGCTCACTGAGACAAGTGCAACCATAATAGACCACATATGGACCAATATACTAGCCCCCCTTAAATCAGGGATAATCACAGATAGCACTACAGACCACTACCCTACCTTCCTCTTGACAAACATTAGTAAACCACCACTTGAATACAACAAAGTTTCATTTAGACTCCATGACGAGGCCTCAATAAGGAAGTTCACAGCTGACCTAGAGACTGTTGACTGGCCTACAGAATTCTCCAAGGCCAATGGTATTGATGACTGGACAGACATTTTTCTTAACAAATTACTTAGACTATACAATAAACATTGTCCTATAAAAACGAAACAGATCACAAACAAACGGCTTGGTTGCCCATGGCTAACCAGCACCATTCTGAAATCCATTGATAAGAAACACCAATATGAAAAGCAATATAGACAGGGCTTAATACACAAAGATATTCTTAAACACTATTCATCAGTTCTCACCAAAGTAATAAAGAAAGCCAAACAACTATACTACTCCAGTAGATTCACTGACACAAGAGGAGATATAAAAAAGACCTGGAAAACACTCTCTCAGATTCTAGGGACCCACAAACTGAAAAAAAACAAGAATATTGTCCTAACTAAACCTAATGAAACACCACTGCATCCCACTGACACAGCTAACAAGATAAACGACTTCTTCTCAACCATAGGATCTAATCTCGCCAATAAAATCCCACGTACCAATGCCCATGCCGGGGACTACCTAGATGGGAATTTCCCAAATTCCTTCTATCTTGCACCAACTGAGCCCACGGAAGTCACCGAGATTATAAAGTCACTTAAAAATAACTCAGGGAATCTGTCTCATGTCCCACCATTATTGTACAAGCGAGCGGCCCATGTCCTTTCGCATGCTATTTCATTACTTTTTAACAAGTCACTAGAAACTAGCACCTTCCCGAAACTACTCAAGACGGCAAGGGTTACACCAATACATAAAGGTGGTGACCCTACAGATTTAAACAACTATAGGCCAATATCAAACTTACCATTGCTATCCAAAATCTTTGAGAAACTCGTGCACAGGAGACTATATTCATTTATAACGGCACAAAACATACTCAACCCCTGCCAGTTTGGATTCAGGAAAAATAAAAGCACTAATGATGCAATCATAAAAATGCTAGATCTGCTTTACACAGCATTGGAAAATAAGGAATATCCACTAGGAATTTTTATTGACCTAAGAAAAGCTTTTGACACAGTAGACCACGGCATCCTACTCCACAAACTTGACCATTATGGTATAAGAGGCCATGCGCTTGCATATTTCAAATCTTACCTTACTAATAGGTATCAGTATGTCACCATTAAAGACACAGCATCAACAACACGGCCACTTGATACTGAAGTTCCGCAGGGAAGTGTCCTTGGTCCCCTGCTCTTCCTCATATACATCAATGATCTTCCAAACGTATCCCAACACCTGAACCCCATTCTCTTTGCTGACGACACGACTTATGTCATCTCTCACCCTAATCTTGCCACCCTCAACACCATTGTTAACGAGGAGCTGATCAAAATATCGACTTGGATGACAGCCAATAAACTTACGCTTAACACTGACAAAACCTACTACATTATGTTTGGTAGCAGAGCAGGAGTTGCGCAAATTAACATTAAGATCGACAACACTCTAATTGCCAGACATAATGAGGGCAAATTCCTAGGCCTATACCTCGACAACAACCTGAATTTCAGCACCCATATCCAACACATAACCAAAAAAGTATCCAAAACAGTTGGGATCCTCTCCAAGATACGATACTACGTGCCGCAAAATGCCCTTCTCACACTGTACCACTCACTTATTTATCCATACCTCACCTATGCTATTTGTGCTTGGGGATCAACTGCAGCAACACACCTAAAGCCAATAATAACCCAACAAAAAGCTGCAGTAAGAATAATCACTAAATCCCATCCCTGGCAACCCCCCCCCCCCCCCACTCTTCATAGATCTAAACTTACTCCCTGTTCAGTACATCCACACTTACTACTGTGCAACCTACATCTACAAGACCTTAAATTCCAATATTAATCTTGACCTAAAACGCTTTCTTGATAGTTGTGACAGAACCCACAGGCACAACACCAGACACAAACATCTCTATGACATTCCCGGTGTCCGCTAAACCTTTACAAAAATTCAATGTATGTCAAAGGCCCTAAAATCTGGAACACCCTACCTGAGAACTCTAGAACTGCAGACACATTCATCACCTTCAAAACTACCATTAGAAAACATCTTATCTCCCTGATACACCCTGTCAACTAATTACACGAATACCACCTGGTGGTTCACACTTACACTCACTCACCCATTTGACCATAAACAGAAATATCAATCTCAATCTTAAAATAATGAATCCTAACTAGTCATAAGTTGGCCTGTGATACTCCAATACTGAAACTATGTATTGTGCCAAAACAAAAGCATTCACATTGCTAAACTCACAAACTAGTATTTAGTCACTTAGCCATAATACCAACTTACCTCATACTTTGTAATATTTTAAATTTAAGATTTAAACTAAGTTTGCCCGAAATGCCTAGCCATGCTAGGTGTTCTAGTGGTACACTCTGTAATTATTATTTTACTACATGTAAACCACACAATACCCAAATTCTGTAAACTCAGCATTGTAATCCTTATAGAGAATAAACTTTGAATTTGAAGTTGGAACCATCTGTGGGCCAGCATTTTCATTTGATCAGCTAACTTTTTTTCGTTGATATCGTTGCGCTGTACGAACATGTTCCAGACTCTAATCATCCAAGGAATCATCTCAGCTGTAGGGATGTCCTTAAGAATGGTACAGTCTCTGTGATCTTGCTGCCCATCTTGTGGGGTAGAAGCTCGCATCTCTCTGTCCTCGGAGTGAAAGCAAGTGTGGTACTTTGATTGGCCCATGTCCCTCCGGTGTTGAAGGCCCTGCTGAAAGAACAGATCTATCCAGGCTGGGTCCAGGCGAGAGATGAGGCGTCGTGCTCTGACCTCTCTTCTGTCAAGATGTCGCAGATGGGATGGGGGAGCATACTCAAGGTGTGAGCGTATTTGTGCCTCGTACAGAATCTTGCAACCTCTGCTGTTAAACAGATGCGAGATACACGGATGTGCAAGAAGCTTCCTGTCCGCCATGTTTACCAGGTTTACAACGTGTTCTTCATAGTCAATTTGGAGTCAAATTTTACCCTAAGGATATCAACTTCCTCCCCAGATACCAACACTCTTCCATTCATACTTACCACTGCTCCAGCATTACCATCATGGTGCCTAGAGACCATCATTTGTGTTTTCTGAGGTGCAAATATTACCTGATATCGTTTACCCCAGGCTGATATAGCTGTAAGATGGAGGAGGTTAGTAGACATTCCATAGCAATGGCCCAAGCACACTTCCCTGTGAAACACTTGCCCCAAGACGATGTCTTGCTGACTGTTCCATTGATAACTACCCTTAGAGATCTACCTTGAAGGTAATCACTGAGGACACACAGTGTAGAGCCTGCATTTCCCAGTGCTTGTAGCTTTGCCATGAGACCTTGGTGCCATATCCAGTGCAACTACACAGTTGAGTTTGGATTAATCCAATGACTGGTTCCACGTAATGGGGAGGTTTAACAATAGCATCAGAGTAACCTTTTCTGAAGCCATATTGACGGTCACAAAGAAGTGAGTGGTAGTAGAGAAACTTTGTCATTTGCCCAGAGATTATTGTCTCAAGGATCTTGTCAGTGATTGACGTGAGTGACACTGGCCAATAGTTACTGATTTCTGCTCTGTTCTTCTTTTGGTGAACAGGGACTACATTTGCCTCTTTCCCCCTCACTCTCTCCCTCCCTCTCTCTCCCTCACTCTCTCCCTCACTCTCCCTCACATTTTTTTTTACACAGAGTTTGACAAGGTTAGAATAAGAATCCCTAACTTTATTCACAAGTTAAGGATTCCAACCATCATTGATAGGCTATGAGATGTTACCTACATCATCTCATTTGAAAACATTTTTATTGTTATGAAACATACAAGTAGGGATCTGGATGAAGTTGGAGCCGTCTGTGAGCCAGCATTTTCATTTGGTCAACTGACTTTATCTCGTTGACATCATAATGCTGTACAAACGTGTTCCAGACTCTAGTCATCCTGGGGATAAATAATTTCAGATGAAGTGATGTTCTGGAGAATGATACATCCAGAGTGAAGTTGCTGCATTCTGCCCGTCTTGTGGTATAGAAGCTTGCTTCTCGCTGTCCTCGAAGTGGAGCCAAGTGTGGTACTTTGACAATGTTGGCCTTGTACATAGCAGTAAGGCCGCCCACATCCCTCCTGTGTTGAAGGCTCTGCTGAAATGACAGATCTATCCAGGATTGGTCCAGGCGAGAGATGAAGGGACTTGCTCTTTTCTCTACTCTGTCAAGCAGTCGCAGATGAGATGGGTGGCAGGCAAACCAAGAAAGTGGAGCATACTCAAGGTGTAAGCATACTTGTGCCTCATACAGGATCTTGCAACCCCTGCTGTCGAGCAAATGCAAGGTACGTCGAAGTGTTGTAAGCTTCCTGGCTGACTTGTTTGCAAGATTTACAAGGTAGTTCTTCATGGTCAGCTTGGAGTCAAATTTCACCCCAAGGACATCAATTTCTTCCCCGGATACGAACTCTCTCCCATTCATACTGGCTATTGTTCTCGCATTACCATCATGGTACCTAGAGACCATCATCATTTTTGTTTTCTCAGGTGCAAATGTTACCTGGCATCGTTTTCCCCAGGCTGATATTTGCCATCTATTTACCCAAGCAGATATAGCTCTTAGCTGGTGGTTGATGTAGCATATAGTAGCTGGCATTTCTTGTCTTGGATAAGTAAATGTCAGAGTCCAGTCATCTGCATATGCATGGGATTCAGGGATGAAATGAAGGAGGTCTCTGAAGTAGACATTCCATAACAATGGTCCAAGCACACTTCCCTGTGGAACACTTGCCCCAATAGGATATCTTGCTGATTCTGTTCAATTGAGAACTACGCTTAGACCATGAAGGTAATCATCGAAGACACAGTGTAGAGCCTGCAATTCCAAGTGTTTGCAGTTTTACCAAGAGGCTCTGGTGCCACACTCGGTCGAAAGCAATGTCAACTGCTACCACACAGCTAACTTTGAATTCAGTTAGTGACTGGAATCGTTTAGTGTAGAGTAACCTTTCCTGAAGCCAAACTGACGGTCACAAAGTAGTAAGTGGTAGTCAAAAAAGATGCGAGTTAGAGGTGCTGCTAGCTGGTCTGCTCATCTACTCAGAAATCTTGGGCTCAAATTATCTGGGCCCACAACCTTATTGACACCACTGTCAGTTTTGACACAGTTTTTGCAGCTAGCCAAGGAGGGTCCCTTGCTGGATCATTCTCTGTCCCTCTCCTTCCCTCCCTCCCCTCTCCCTACCTCCCTCCCTCTCCCTACCTCCCTCCCTCTCCCTACCTCCCTCCCTCCCTCTCCGTCTCTCTCTCTCTCTCTCTCTCTCTCTCTCTCTCTCTCTCTCTCTCTCTCTCTCTCTCTCTCTCTCTCTCTCTCTCCCTCTCTCTCTCTCCCTCTCTCCCTCTCTCCCTCTCTCTCCCCTCTCCCTTCACTTCTTTCCCTTACTAAAGGCCACTCACCTACGAGACCCGACAGGAACATTTCACCTCTAATTAACTGGCAGAGTTTTGATAAGCTTTAATTTATAGCGTGATCTGGGTGGAAAATTTCCGATCTGGTGGTAATGAAGCGAGATCTGGCGAGGCTGGGACTCACGCAGCTTTTTCATAAGAACAAATTGGTTTAGAGTATCAAAGGCGACGTGAAACTCACTGGTGGTGCTCAGAAAACATCTTGTAGTGGATTGCTTGGGACTGAACCTCGTTCGTGGCGCTCAGATTATGTCTTGTAAAGGCTACGGTGGTACTGAACCTCGTTGGTGGCGCTCAGATTACATCGCATAAGTGATATATATGTCACTTTTGAACCTCGCTGGTGGGATTCATAAAACAAGTAGTGGATCTGGTGGAAGGGACCCTCGCTAGTGGAGCTCAGAATAGGTCTTGATACAGATCACTTGGTAATGACCCTCTCTGGTGGATCTATGGGTACTAAACTTCGCTGATGACACTCAGATTACAGTGTGTTTTGGATGTGGTGGCGGTGAGCGTTGCTGACGGTGCTCAGAATCCATCTTGTCGTACGGATCTGCTAGTATGAATGTCGCTGACAGTGCTCAGAATTTATCTGGGGCGGCTATTGTGAAAAGCTTTGCTCCACAAGGCTCAGTACTTGCTCCCATCCAGTTCATCCTCATAAATGACATGGATGTAAGCCACAGCACCGGGACTTGCTTTGCAGATGACACCCGAATTTGCATGACAGTGTCCTCCACTGAAGACACTGCAAGACTCCAGGCGGACGTCTTTAAATGGGCCACAGAAAAACAATATGAAATTCAATGATGAGAAATTTCAATTACTCCGATAGGGAAAACTTGAGGAAATTAAAACTGTATCGGAGTTTAAAACAAATTCCAACCACACAATAGAACGAAAAACTAATGTAAGAGATCTGGGAATGATAATGTCAGAGGGTCTCACTTTCATGTTGTATCTAGGCTAGAATATTGCTGCATACCAACAGCACCTTTCAAGACGGGTGGAGTTGCTGACCTTGAAAATGTGCAAAGAACCTTCACCGCACACAACTGCAACAACACACCTCAATTACTGGGAACGCTTGAAGTTCCTCAACCTGTACTCCCTAGAACGCAGGCGGGAGAGATACAAGATTATATACATTTGGAAAATTCTAGAGAAATTAGTACCAAACTTGCACACGAAAATCACTCCCTGTGAAAGCATGAGACATGAGACTCGTCAGACGATGCAACATCACCCTAATGAAAAGCAGGGGTGCCACTAGCACGATAAGAGAGAACATAATAAGTGTCAGGGGCCCAAGACTGTTCAATTGCCTCCCAGGATACATATGGTGGATTACTAATAGACCCCTGGCTGTCTTCAAGAATGCGCTGGACAGGCACCTAAAGTCAGTACCTGACTAGCTGGGTACGTCGGGTTGCGTGCGACTAACAGCAACAGCCTGGTTGATGAGGCCCTCATTCACTATAAGGCCTGGTCACAGACCCGGCCGCGGGGGCGTTGACTCCCGAAACCGTCTCCAGGTATATTCCAGATAACTTCTAGTACGAACGTCCCTGACAGCGCTCATAGTCCATCAGGTGGATTTGCTGGTATGAACGTAGCTGAAAGCGCTCAAATTACACCTTATAGACTTGTTTGTGATGAGGTGAGCTGAGCAGCTGAGACCTATACTTACCTGCATAGCTGAGGCTCAGAGTGACTGCTGAGCTCATGGTCATGATGGGCTGCAGATAATTTCACTCTCGGTAATTTTACTCCAGATATTTGACTCTCGGTAATTTAACTCTTAGTCAGTTACACTCTTCCTAATTTCACTCTCCACATAGAAAAAAAGATTAAGTATTAATTGTATACCCTTCATACTGAGGTAGGGAAATTTCAGTGTTTTCAGAATTATTTGTATTTCTTCCGAACACAAAAAGTAGACTTGGCGTCATGGATTCATTCTTCAGCTCACGGATTGATTCTTACCTCATGGATTGATTCTTACCTCATGGATTCATTCTTTGCCTCATGGATTCATTCTTTACCTCATGGATTCATTCTTTACCTCATGGATTCATTCTTTACCTCATGGACTGATTCTTACCTCATGGATTGACTCTTACCTCATGGATTCATTCTTAGTTCGTTGATTGATTCTTAGCTAGTGGATTGATTCTTACCTCAAGGATTGATTCTTACCTCATGGATTGATTCTTACCTCATGGATTGATTCTTTCCTCATGGATTGATTCTTACCTCATGGATTGATTCTTACCTCATGGATTGATTCTTACCTCATGGATTGATTCTTACCTCATGGATTGATTCTTACCTCATGGATTGATTCTTTCCTCATGGATTGATTCTTACAACGTGGATTCATTCTTACCTAGTGGATTGATTATTACCTCAATGATTGATTCTTACCTCATGGATTGATTCTTACCTCATGGATTGATTCCTACCTCGTGAATTGATTCCTACCTCGTGGATTGATTCTTACCTCATGGATTGATTCTTACCTCATGGACTGATTCTTACCTCATGGATCATGTCCAAAAATATAATGAATTAAAATATATAACATCGAGGCGAGTCTTGGACCTTTAAGAGTGACTAAATTAATCTGATGATAATCTCCAAAAGCATTCATCCTTGAATGTTAAGCCAGTCCACCTGATACTCAGAGAACATCATAGGTTCGGCAGGCACTGACTGCTGCAAAAGTGAGAATGAGGACAAGGGTCATAAATATTACTAAATAAATGAAACGAGTGACAAGCGACTAGGGAAAATACTTCATATGTTTCAGGGAAGGAAGAGCGTTGAGAAGCAGGAATGAAGTGGAATAATCTCCGCAAGGAAGTAGTGAAGGAAGTCTACAAACCAACCTTAGAATAAGTATGACTGGACACACAGGGAAGAAAATTAGAGAAACAGACCGGCAAAGACATTAGATTCGTTATCTAGAACACTTAATAGGTAAGTAAATATTCGCATACTCACACGCAAATATACAAGCACACACAAGATAGGAACAACTGTGTGAGTTCCAGTTAGACGCAGTCAGGTCTGTTGAGGGTAGGTAAAGACGAAAATAGCAAGCTGAATAAGCAATTTATGTGTTCCCAAAAGAGGACAGTAAAATTGTTGTCTGAATTTGTTTTCCTTATTCCTCCAAGTTTTCCTTTATATTTTGCTTATAAATGAAAAGCCTCATCTGATCGGCTTAAATTCTCAACACTGGTGTACGGTTTCTGGGTTAATTAAGAGTCTAGAAAGAATCAGAACGTGCTGGTGTCCTTAGACGAAAGTTGTTGCACTCACCCCCAGCATCCTTGAATAACTCCAGTACCCTTAAAAAATTCTCAGCTGAGTAGCTTCAGACGTGCAAAAATAGTGTCTCCTGCATTTGTGTAGGTGCATATTTACCTGTTTAGCGGGCGCGCGCGCGCGCGTGTGTGTGTGTTTGTGTGTGTGTGTGTGTGTGTGTGTGTGTGTGTGTGTGTGTGTGTGTGCATGTTTTATGAGAACTAAGAAAAAATTATCTCGTTGAATATATAAATTCCTGATTACATCAAGTGAGTTGAGTTGTTAAATTACATTAAAACAATATCCGTTTTACTCTCCTGAAGAATGTTTTAAAAGCTTTATATTGGGTCAGAATTTATAAACTGTTCTCATTGCAAATAAGTGAAAAATAAAGCAAGTTTTATTTACTAGACCAGTTATCATAAAGATCACCAAATTTTTAGTTATCACGACTGCAAATAACAAAATGTTTTGTTATAGATAATGGCCCAGAGACGTGGTTGGCGATATACGATATGAGACTTATTTTCCTTTTAGAGATATTAAATATGTCAAGGTTAAGAGTTATTCCTGCATAAATCTTAAAATATACTTCAGTTGCATTCTCTGTCAGTTCTCATCTTAATTAACGCATTAATTAATGGTGTGAAGAGTTGAAAACAGTTCACCACAAGGTTAAGAGTTACGATGTTCTTGCTGGTGGATTCATTAATTAATGGTGTTTAAATTGTATCCACTATGTAAGTTGTCAATGTGGCAACACCAGTCGGAACACCACAAGTGAAGGATATTTTAATCCTTAAAATATGGATTAAAGGAAAAACAGGAAAAACAGTGTATATAGTGAACGACATACCCCAGTAGGAGCATATATAGTGAGAGATATAAACCTTTCGTTGTGTTTACACAAAGATGTACACCCTTTGTTGTGTTTATAATGAGAAATGTATACCTTTCGTTGTGTTTTTACACAGATGTGCGCCTTTCGTTGTGTGTGCTCTAAGAGATGTACACCTTTCGTTATGTTTACACTGAGAGATATACACCTTTCGTTATGTTTACATTAAGAGATGTACACCTTCCTGCGGATACAGTAAAAAAAAAAAAGTTGAATTGGCTAGTAAATCTCTCATCGCTGTTCATTGTTTTGGCCAACACTTCCCTGAGGTCCCTTTTGGGGTGATGCTGGAGAGACGTTGTGTTGATATTATTGAAGAGATTTTGATCCAACCATCTGATACTTGTTTGTGTACACATTTATTTGGTGACGTTTTAAAGTTTCTTGTCGTTAATTATATATTAAAGTGGATATGTGGCTCATTTGCTCGTTTAAGTGTCTCTGGCATACTAGTTTAAGTATCTTACGCTTGTAATAAAGTTGGTAGAATTACCGACAATATGTAAAGTAAAAGGACACAAGTGCAACTAATGTGACATTTATTGTGGCAACGTTTCGCTCTCCAGGAGCTTTATCAAGCCATTACAAACAATACATGGACACAGAGGGTATATAAAGGCTCAGAGTGAGGTGAATACTAGTGAGGTACCATTTCGATGTTCACTAGTGGTAGTAGTATTACTTTTGTCACTACCACTACTACTACTACTACTACTACTACTACCACCACTAGTGAACATCGAAATGGTACCTCACTAGTATTCACCTCACTCTGAGCCTTTATATACCCTCTGTGTCCATGTATTGTTTGTAATGGCTTGATAAAGCTCCTGGAGAGCGAAACGTTGCCACAATAAATGTCACATTAGTTGCACTTGTGTCCTTTTACTTTACATATCTTACGCTTGTTTAAGTGGTTCAGTTTTGCTTGTTCATTGGTTGCCGGCAGTGTCATTGCCCCATTATATTTAGATAATAAAAATACGCTTATCAATTCCTTGCTTTCTTTGAAAAAAGAATCATCAAAGATTTTGTGAATAAATACCTAAAGGAATAAAAAAAATATTTCTTAAATCGTATTACTGAGAAGATAATATTTACCAGATTCAGATGACTGTTGTAAGCGATCTTGTAAATGAACTAAAAAATCGACAGATCCGCTTGATGAACATTGACATCAAGATCACGTTTCAAGATGATAACTTTCAAGATGATAACTTTCAAGATGATAACTTTCAAGATGATAACTTTCAAGATGATAACTTTCAAGATGATAACTTTCAAGATGATAACTTTCAAGATGATAACTTTCAAGATGATAACTTTCAAGATGACAACTTTCAAGATGATAACTTTCAAGATGATAACTTTCAAGATGATAACTTTCAAGATGATAACTTTCAAGATGATAACTTTCATAAATAACAAAAAAGGCACAATACCGTGACAGGAACGATACACAAATACCCCGTACATAGGAGAGAGGAGCTTACGACGACGTTTCTGTCCGACTTGGACCATTTACAAAGTCGGACAGAAACGTCGTCGTAAGCGCCTCTCTCCTATGTGCGGGTTATTTGTGTATGATAACTTTCAAGATGATAACTTTCAAGATAACTTTCCGGATCATAACTTCACATTTACATATACCAACGTGCGTACTTTCACACAGACATGCTCAAACAAACACACACACACACACACACACACACACACACACACACACACACTCAAAGGCAATGAAGCCGGATAACATTTCTCCATGGTTCCTGAGAGGGGGAGCAGAGACGCTATGTGTACCACTAACAAAAATCTTCAACACATTTATCGATACAGGGCGACTACGTGAGGTATGGAAGACACGAAATTTAGTCCCAATTTTTAAAAAAGCAGAGAGACACGAGGCATTAAACTTCAGACCAGTGTCACTGACATGTATACTATGCAAGGACATAGAGAAGATTCTCAGGAGAAGAGTGGTGGAGCACTTAGAAACGAATAAGCTTAACGACAGTCAGCACAGTTTCAGGGACGGGAAGTCCTGTGTCACAAACCTACTGGAGTTCTATGATAGGGTGACAGCAGTATCCCGAGGCCCTGATAAACTGTTTGCAAGGGTGTTAAAGGAATGTAAAGAGGAACTTAGCATACCTTTGGCTAATCTTTTTAACACATCACTACAAACTGGCATAGTGCCTGATAAGTGGAAAATGGCAAATGTAATACCTATTTACAAGGCAGGTGACAGGTTCTTGGCTTCGAACTATAGACCAATAAGCCTTACCTCCATAGTGGGAAAATTTATGGAATAAATAATTGCCGAAACAATTCGTAGCCATCTTGATAGGCACTGATTAATGAATCTCAACACGGTTTTACAAAGGAGCTTTTTTCACTAAGGTGTTTGAGGAGGTAGATCATGGTAATGAATATGATATTGTGTATATGGACTTCAGTAAGGCTTTCGATAGAGTTCCACACCAGAGGCTATTGAGGAAACTTAAGGCACACGGAATAGGAGGAGAAATTTTTTCCTGGGTAGAGGCATGGCTGACAAATAGGCAGCAGAGAGTTTGCATAAATGGGGAGAAATCAGAATGGGGGTACGTCACAAGCAGTGTTCCACAGGGGTCAGTGATGGGCCCGTTGTTCACAATTTACATAAACGACATAGATGAGGGAATAAATAGCGACATAAGCAAATCTGCTTATGACACCAAAATAGGCCGTCCAATTCATTCTAATGAGGACACTAGAGCACTATGGGATGATTTGAATAGACTGATGCAATGTTCGGAGAAGTGACAGATGCAGTTTAATATAGACAAATGCGAAGTTCTAAATGTTGGCCTGGAAAATAACGGTGCTATATATAAACTAATTAATGTAGATCTTAATACTACTGATTGCGAAAAGGATTTAGGTGTTCTGGTTAGCAGTAATCAAAAACCAAGAATTCTTGGCTTCATATCTAGAAGTATAAATAATAGAAGTCCTCAGGTTGTTCTTGAACTCTATATATCCTTGGTTTGGCCTCATTTAGACTATGCTGCTCAGTTCTGGTCACCGTATTACTGAATGGATATAAATGCTCTGGAAAACGTACAGAGGAGGATGACAAAGATGATCCCATGTATCAGAAATCTTCCCAATGAGGATAGACTGAGGGCCCTGAATCTGCACTCTCTCGAAAGGCGTATAATTAGGAGGGATATGATCGAGGTGTGTAAATGGAAAACAGGAATAAATAAAGGGAATGTAAATAGCATGCTGATATTTTCCAGCCAAGACAGGACTCCCAGCAATGGTTTCAAGTTGGAAAAATTCAGATTCAGGAAGGAAATAAGAAAGCACTGGTTTGGTAATAGAGTCGTGGATGAGTGGAACAAACTCCCGAGAACAGTTATTGAGGCTAAAACGTTGTGTAGTTTTAAAAATAGGTTAGATGAATACATGAGTGGGTGTGGGTTGGACCTGACTAGCTTGTGCTGCTGAGTCTGGTGCCGTGCTCCTTCCATGAGTGGAGGTGACCAGACTGGGCGGGTCATTGGACTAATTCGGGGGGGGGGGACATGGACCTGCTCCGCATGGGTCAGTAGGCTTGTTGCAGTGTTCCTTCTTTCTTATGTTCTTATGTTCAGAAAGATAAAAGAGAGAGGGTGGATTGCATTTTTTTGGATTTTAAGAAGGCGCTTGACACAGTTCCACACAAGAGATTAGTGTAAAAGCTGGAGGAACAGGCACAGATAACAGAGAAGGCACTACAATGGACCAGGGAATCCCCGTCAGGAAGACAACAGCGAGTCATGGTACGTGGCGAGGTGTCAGAGTGGGCGCCTGTGATGAGCTGGGTTCCACAGGGGTCACTGATAGGACCGGTACTGTTTGTAGTTTTTGTGAATGACTTGACGGAAGGAATAGACTCTGAAGTGTCCCTGTTTGCAGATGATGTGAAGTTAATCAGAAGAATCCAATCGGACGAGGACCAGGCAAAACTACGAAGAAATCTGGACAGGCTGCAGGCCTGATCCAGCAACTTTCTCCTGCATTTCAACCCTACCAAGTGCTAAGTCATGAAGAATTGGAAAGGGCAAAGAAGACCACAGATGGAGTAGTCTAGGGGGCCAGAGCCTACGCACCTCACTCAAGGAAAAGGATCTTGGTGTGAGTATAACACCGGGAACAGCTCTTGAGGTGCACATCAACCAAATAACTGCTGCAGCATACGGGCGCCTAGCAAACTTAAGAACAACATTCCGCCATTTTAACAAGAAATCGTTCACGACCCTGTACACTGTGTACGTTAGGCCCATATTGTAATATGAGGCACCAATTTGGAACCCATATATAGCCAAGCACATAAAGAAACTAGAGAAAATGCAAAGGTTTGCAACAAGAGTAGTCCCAGAGCTAATGGGTATGTCCTACGAGGAGAGGTTAAGGGAAATCGACCTGACGACACTAGAGGACAGGAGAGATAGGGTGACATGATAATGACATATAAACTACTGAGAGGAATCGACAAGGTGGAAAGAGACAGACTGTTCCAGAGATGGGACACAGCAACAATGGGACACAGTTTGAAGTTGAAGACTCAGATGAATCACAGGGATGTTAGGAAGTATTTCTCCAGTCGCAGAGTAGTCAGGAAGTGGAATAGTTTGGAAAGCGATGTAGTGGAGGCAGGATCCATTCATAGCTTTAAGCAGAGTTATGATAGAGCTAAGGGTGCATGGAGAGTGATCTAGATGCTGCCAGTGAAGAGGCGGAGCCAGGAGCTATGAGTCAACCCCTGCAACCACAACTAGGTGAGTACAACTAGATGAATACACACAAGCACACACCGTGTACGTTGGGCCTATATTCGAGTATATAGCACCAATATGGAATATAGATCTGGTCAAACAAGTCAAGAAATTGGAAAAGTGCAAAGTTTTCAACAAGACTAGTCCCGGAGCTACGGCGTATGTCCTACGAGGCGAAGTTAAGGGAATTAAACCTGAAAACACTGTAGGACATGGGGGATAGGGAAGGGACATGATAATTGCGTGTGAAACACTGAGAGGAACTGACAAGGTGGACTCAGAATATTTCAAAAATATGACGCAGCAACAAGGGAACACAACTGGAAGTTAACTCAAATGAGTCATAGGAAAGTTAGAGGAAGTATTTCTTAAGCCTTAGTGTTGTCAGGGAGTGGAACAATCTGGAGAATGAAGTACTGGAGGAAGGACTTGGGGTACGATAAGGCACTTTGAGCAAGGAGAGAGTGGACCAAGTAGCGACTACCGAAGAGACGGGGACAGAAGCTACGTTTTCACTCCTCCAACCTCCTTCCCCCCCCCCACACACGCACACGCACACGCACTTTTCGAGCACATAAGCGGATATGCACCATAACATGAGAAAACATGCCTAGACGAATGAACTCACATAGACAAGCACACAAGTGCTCAGAGAAGAACCAATCTCCCAGCATAGTATCGCGTATATTTCCAGAAGAATGTATCATGCTAATAAAGTCATTTGAATATACTCCAGAAACTTTATTACGAAATCTTACAGCAATGCCTTATACACAGCAAATGTGAGGGTGGTCGCAGAATTTGCTGCACGATCAGGGAATTCAATTATGCTCACGTTCTAACAGTTGGTGTTGAAGATATACAAGACATTCAGCTGTGTCAAGATATACGAAGCTGACTCTTTTATTACCAATATACAAAATTTACCATTTCAAGGATAACGTTCTGGCGTACAAAATTATAGAAACAAGACTGAATAGCCACAGCGATGTTATGAATTTCTTTTTTCTATAATTTTGTACGCCAGAACGTTATCCTTGAAATGTTAAATTTTGTATATCGGTAATAAAAGAGTCAGCTTCGTATATCTTGACACAGCTGAATGTCTTGTATATCTTCAACACCAACTGTTAGAACTTGAGCATAATTGAATTCCCTGATCGTGCAGCAAATTCTGCGACCACCCTCACATTTGCTGTGTATAAGGCATTGCTGTAAGACGATGGTCCAAGACGAGAAGGAAGAAATAGCTGAGGCACAATTAACGGACATTTTTGAGAGTAGATATGACAGAACCTCATAATTTTATAAAGTTCTACATAGAGAGATACGTCTGGTACAATGAAAGAGTACCCCAAAACACATGTGTTTTTACCAAAGAAGAAAGAGACGAAATCGGTAAAAAATCAGGAGTTAACACTTAATCCTAAATAGGAGAAGATATGAACAAATTTCTTCGGAAAAGAACCCAAGAACGAACAGACGAACGGTGATTTAGTGGGTAGAGCTTTCTGATGAATGTCGTAAGGATGCAGCGTCGGTAAACTGCCAGGGCGATGTATATGGGGAAGACTCCTTACACCTGCTGTCTAAGTTCTTGTACTAGTTAACAGGTACCTTTTTGTTTATCAGCCGTTGTAGGTAGTGTCCTGGGATTTTTTGTAAATGTAGATAATAATGAAGATGAACCAACCCGAGTACTTATCTATTCCTGTTTCATGAACATGTATGATTAGTTAAATATTTCAAATATATTTCAATAACCACTTTGTGTGTGTGTGTGTGTGTGTGTGTGTGTGTGTGTGTGTGTGTGTGTGTGTGTGTGTGTGTGTGTGTGTGTGTGTGTATGTGTGTGTGCGTGTGTGTGTGTGTGTGTGCGTGTGTGCGTGTGCGCGCGCGCGCGTGTACTCGTCTGTATGTGGTTACAGGGGTCGAATCTTGACTCCTAACCCCGTATCTTCGCTGGTCGTTACTAGGTTCACTCTTTTCTAAGGATGAAGAAATACTCCTTAAAGTTGATGTGACTTATTTTTTATTTTCAATTTCCAGCTGTTGCTACTTCTTCTTGTTTTCCTTCTCACAAACAGTTGGTCCCTACCATCCTATCAATTCCTTTCAATGTTTTATACGTTATATCACCACTAGTCCTTCTTTCCTCAAGTGTCATCAGGCCTCTTCTAATAGAACGCACCCTATAGCTCTGGGACTAGTTACATTGCAGATCTTTGCACTTTGTCTAACTAATTGTTATTCTTGACCAGGTGTGGTTTCCATACCGGTGCTACATACTCCAATTTGAGCCTGACAAACCCTGTATACATTGTCGGGAGAGAATCCTTACTTAGATGTCAAAAAGATAGTCTAATATTTACGATACACGCCCTTGCTGCAGCAGTTATTTAGATGTTCGCCACAGGAGATATGTTCGGAACTATACTCACCTCAAGGACTTCTCCCCGAGATGTATCTCTACTAGCCACTTGTCACACCAAACTTGCAGCCTATCCACTTCATCGTCTGCTTGTATTCTCATTATTTTCATATCATGTGCGAACAAAGGTATAATCTGATTATTTCGTCACACACGTCATTCACGCATTCAAGATACAGTACTGATCCCTGTAGTGATCCTTGTAAAAGCCTACTCGTCACATGCACCCATTCCTTCCTGTCAGATACGCCTTAATCCATTCTAGAGCTTGCCCTGTTCTTTTTTTCCTGCTCTTCTAGCTTTTGTACCTGGCTCCTGTGCGGTACTGCATGGAAAGCCTTCCTACAATTCAAGGTGATTTATTCTGTCGATCCCTTGCTCTCGAAAAATACCAGTAGGCTTGAAAGACAGGATTTATCATCTGTAATTCCGTGCTGGTTGGTAAGTGTAAGTCAACCATTTTCTAGGTGCACCACGACTCTTCTTTTGATATCAGTGGCACTGGTCTGTGGTTTAATTTCACCTGTCGGACTCCATACTCATTTTTTTTTTTTGCTGCATTTTCTTTCTTACATTTTTCTTGCTGTTACTTATATCGATAGACTCATGAAAGATTGTTGATAATGGTACACACACTGCACCTCTCCTCCCTATCTCAAGATGCACGGTCATATGTTATCCGGTTCCATTGCCTTTGAGGTATCTAGCTCATACTCTAGCTTCTTGACCTTTTCCTCAGTTGCATGCATTGTTTTCAACGCTGGCTGGTGCATTCTTCTATTTTGCTTCACTGGAAACCTTCCTTTCCGCTCTTAGAATAACTCTTAATTTCTTACTAAGCTCCTCACCGACTTCTTGGTCATTCCTTGTGAGCTCCCCTCCTTCATTCTTTAGCCTAATTACCTGGTTTATTATTGTTGCCTTCCTGATGTGGGTACATAACAATATATATCTGATTTGGTTTTCGATGCTATGACATACTGAAATTGTCGTTGAACCTTTCTTCTTACCGATGCATCATCGTTTCTAGCTCTTATACTCAGTTCCTGATTTTCCTGTTTTTTTTTTCTTTGCATTCTTTTTCAGTGCTCTAGGGCATTTAGCTTTGGTGTGTCTGTACCTCAGGGTAAACCATGGGCTCACTCTTTTCTTTCCTTGTTTCTTATTCCTCCTACGTACGAACATTTTCTTTGCCTCCCTATACTCTCAGGACAAAATCTTCATTTGATTCACTGTCTTACTCTCTAGTTATCTTTCCCGTTGCTCTTCATTCAGAAAAAGCCTCATGCCTGTGTGGTTTCCCTGTTATAAAGTTTGGCTTCTCACAACTTTCTGTACTGCTTCTTTCTCCACAGCTTATTCGAAACTCCTGACCATATGGCCACATTTCCCTCTCTTGTTGTGTCCCTAACATGTTGGTGAATTAAGTTCTCCACTACCATCTCCAGCAGCTTAGCTTTCCTTGTTTCAGGTGCCCAGTAATTTTCTACGTTCTCTCAGTCAATTTTATTGTAGTTAAAGTCCACTATGATCAGTATTTTTGCAGTGCTCATGTTGGTTCTTCTGGTCACCTCAGCTCGTGAATCCAACATTACTGTTATTTTTAACCTATTCTTATCTTGTTTTCTTCATCTTTAATGTAGGGTTGAACATTACTACTTTAATCACCTTGGGATCTCCGGTATTCAGTGTGCCCTTTGTGTAGTCATCTGCTTCCCCTCTATCTATTCCTCTCATCTCTTCAAAATTCTACTAGTTTCTGAGGAGCAGCGTTATTCTTACACCACCTTTGTTCTCTTGGTCTTAACTCAGAATCCGATATCCACCCGGGAATATCGTGTTTGTTATCCCTGCCTGCTTTGTTCCTGTGACTAATATCATGTATGAATATTTCTCCACTATTCACTATTCATTTGTGTCATTCATCTCTGATATTGTTTTTCATTATGCATAGGTGCAAAGTACCTTCAGCTTTCCATGACTGTGTTCCACTTTACGGATTCCTGAATTCATCGTGTTTACACATAGGTCAGAGGATTAAGAGGGGTTGGTGTGGGTTGGGGTAAGAGTGGGAAGTAGGTTGTATGCCCTGGAAGGGATCATGATCCTGGATGTGCATGGGAATGAATATGGAGATTGTGGGGGTTAGGGTAAGGGGTAGCAATGAGGAAGGTGCTTGCACTGGAGGGGTTGAGAACTTTGGGTGTAGGGAAAGGATAATTTTTTTCTTGTTTTGAGTTGTGTTTGGGTGGGAGAGGGAGGCATTGGATTGAAGGGAAGTCTGTGTGTGGCTGTCCTTGCAATTCCCCTGGACGCGGACGATGTGTTCTGCTTCTCGAGAATCCAAGAAGGAAAGAAATCGAAGTTTATCCAATCACCACACTGCGTCCGACTTTGTTTTTAAAATAAGGGAAAAAAATGCTCTTTCCCCTCTTCCTGGTTACACCTATGGTCGTCTTCTAACATGTGATTTTCCGTGAGTTATTCTGAAGTCCGTAGATTCAAGGTTCTGCAACACCATTTATATCCCTCCTCTTCTCATTTCATGGAAGTTTGGTCAAAGTGAATTTCTTTTCCTAGTGACTCAACTTCAAAAGTTTTCTCGTCTCGAGGATTTTTTCAACATCTAAGAGAAAGATCAATTGACAAAGCTTTCTTGGAGTGGCGTGTTTACATGCAAGGAGTTACTTTTGAACTCTCGATTATTCTTGAATAATATTTGCTTCACTGACGTAGAATATTGTGTGTGCTACGTGTTTCATTTTTTTTTTTTTGCTCCAGGTGCAGGATGCATTGTAATACATGAAAAAGCAGAGGACTCTGAAATCTAAACCGACGCTATCTGCTAAAAACGTTTTTGCCTCTTTCTAGAATTATCTAGATGTTTCTGGCATGAGTAGTAAAGCACAAGGTGCTCTTCACACCTTCTACTCCTCAGAAAACTGAGGGAACAATATGCCATTTCAAAAAATGACTTGGAATTTCCAATAGATTCAATGATGATGAAAATTATGGGTTACAAACCTCTCGCTACTTGAAGTTCTGTTAATTCTGCAACTATTCGTTATACTTTACTACCAGTTACCATTAGTTACTTTTAGCTACAACGTAGCAAATGGATGTGACCAACCAGATACCCTGAGAAGTTTTAGAGTAGATACCAGGCTACTGGAAGCTTCTGGTATGACTACCACAACGTCGACCGCCACCTCTACTTCCAGCAATACTATTATGATGATCCAAGATGGTTCAATATTAACAGCTCGTCCTGAAGTAGTTTTCGTACTAGGATCTGGTAAGCTTTTATTTCAATTTGCCCCAGCAAAGAATTTTGTTGAGTCTTAAGATTGCAAAGTATTTTTTCAGCCAATTCTTACTTTACTGTATTGTTTTTTCGATTACATCCTCAACAGGTAGTTTGTGGAATGCTGCTATAATTTTTGTGGTAGAAAATCTTTAAACACTTTCGAGGTTTCATTATTTTGTTTCCAATTATTAATTATGCACTTCAAACAGTTCTTATGTTAGTGTATCAAAACAGTTCAATAGCTTAAAGATTTGAATGAGATCTCTTCTTAGTCTCTGTTTCCTAATAAATGAAGGGTAAGTGCTTTGAGTTTCTTCATAACATCAGTTTCTCAGGGATGGAAAAAGCTTAATCCGCTTTTCTGTAGCTCCGTCAGTATATCTTCGTCTTCGATGTGATTTGGAGGATAATACTGCATAGCATGTTGAAGATGAAGTTTAACATGTGCATTATAGATAGTAAAACATCTGCTGCTTCTTACTTGATGTTTCTAGTTAAGAAACCAAGCTTTTTGTTAACGTTGCTGTTTAAGATCGCTGTTTACGATACTTCAAGGTAAAAGGACACAAATGCAGCTAATGCGACATTTTCTTGTCTCCAACGTTTCGTCTGTATTTTTACTAACATTATTAAATGATGCTTCAATATGCATTTCATTAGTTTCTGTTCCGTTCTTTCAATACATTATACATGTTTCACATCAAGATCTATCGGCTTCTAAGTTCCACGCGAATGTATTGACGTCGGTGTCGTAACCCTTAAAAATCAATAGCAACAAGAACAACACACAGACCTTTCGTTTACGTTATTGTTGTTGGAATTTCATAAACATTTAACCAAGAAATCAAAGTCACTTTCTTATCGGCGTGTTGCTAAGTGTTTGCTGGGTTGAAGACGTAAGTACTGGTTGTACGGCAAAAGTATTGGAAATAACGTATACACTAACTACATGCCAATCATTGCAAGAAATGGGAGAATGTACCTTGTTCCTGGATCCAAGGAATATGAACCTCCCTTCCTTGAATCAAACATAAATGTCTCCCATTTCCAGGGGTTGTATGAATCATGCGGGTTTAGCACTTCACCTGTAGTCGTAGTAGTAATAGAAGTAGTAGTTACAGTAACAGTAGTAGTCGTAGTAGTAATATCAGTATTACAAGTATTAGCTGTAGAACTAGCTGTAGTAGTAGTAGTAGCAGTAACAGTAGTAGTACAAGTAGTAGCTCTAGAGTTAGCAGTAGTAGTAGTCGTAGTAGTAATAATAGTTACAGTAATAGTTGTAATAGGAGTAGTAGCAGCATTCACGGCGAAGCACTAAGCCAACAGGGGCTCAGCCAGAGCCTGTGGAATGCAACTCAATCAAGTTTGATCTGAGGAAGAGGAGGATAACTCGAAGAATGAAAAATAGCAATTAAATAAAGTTCTCATTGTGTCCCTACAACAACACTAATTATACACATGAAAATTGGAGTTATATACATGAAAATCAACATAAAGCTCAAATGTGTCTCCTCTTTATGGATAATTAGGAAAGTAAAAAAAAAATAGAGAAAAAACATGAAATGGCATAAGCTAGGAAATCCACGTGAGCAACCAAACCCCCCCCCCCACACACACACACGTGTCAGAGTGTGCGCCTGTGACGCACTGGTTCTGGTAATTGTGAACGACATAACGGAAGGAATAGGCTCAGAAGTGTCCCTGATTGCAGATGATGTGAAGTTTATGAGAAGAATGTAATTGGACGAGGACCACGCAGACCTACAAAGGGATCTTGACAGGCTGCAAGCCTGGTCCAGCAACTGGCTCCTGAAGTTCACCCCCGCCAAGTGCAAAGTCATGAACATTGGGGAAGGGCAAAGAAGACCGCAGACGGAGTACAGTCTAGGGGGTGAGAGACTACAAACCTCACTCAAGGAAAAGGATCTTGGGGTGAGTATAACACCGGGCACATCTCCTGAGGCGCACATCAACCAAATAACTGCTGCAGCATACGAGCGCCTAACAATCCTAAGAACAGATTTCCGACGTCTCAATAAGGAATCGTTCAGGACCCTGTACAGAGGCTCCCACACAACCGTATGTAATCAGACCAAGGGTAACACACCTAGCTTGGCTAGGTGCTTGGTTCTTGTAGGATTTGGTGGTCCTGTAGGTTAGTTTCATGTGATTTTCGCTCACCATGAGGCGGGCCAAAACATCATGGGTTCGAGTCCTTGGCTACTCGCAGTGTTGTTATTGATCAATACCACTCATTCGTAGTTACAAGATATATATATATATATATATATATATATATATATATATATATATATATATATATATATATATATATATATATATATATATATATATGAATCATTTACCAAAATGCGGCAGGCCAGGATTCAACCCCACGACACGATGTTCCGCCTCAGGAGGCCACACAACGTACATGTCACCTTACCATCTGAGCCATCGATCCTACAGGCAACATGAGCCTGTTTATCTCTTGCTGTTTAATACTCACCTCAGGTAGTGCACCGACGATCCTTCCTCCATTCACTAAGGCATTTGCCACCAAGCACACCTATTGTGACTCTGATAATATATTACGTGGGAGTAGCGAAAAGAGGTGTATACCAACGTCTCCGAATGTATAAATGCTATTGTTCATGAATGGTGTACAATACTGACAAGATGAGGAATTAGACACATCTGCAACTTCTGGGTATCTCTATCTGTAGACGTTTAGGCAACCAGTGGCTTTATCAATACAAAAAAGGGCATAAATTATGATTGGAAAACTGTATACAATTTTGAAGACTATGGTGCTCTTCATCAACTGATCGCCTCACCTTACGTAAATAGTTATACAGACATCATTGTATGTCATTGTATTAAATTTATAAAGCCACTACTTGGCGAAATTTCTACAAATAAAGTAACCCAGATGTTGAACATGTGACTAACTCCTCGAATGTCATTATAACTGAAATGAAATTAGGAATGCTGGTGACCGGCCCTTCAGTCACTAACCTGATGCCTTCCTCATCTTCTCTGCCTCTCTCTACTAATAATTAATCTCTCATGATGTCTTGTATTTCCCAGGTTCCCAGGACCGACGCATTACCTAATAAAATGCTGAACAGGCAAGACCCACACTTAGCTTTAAGAAGAGGTACGATCACTCTCTGGAGGCCAGGAGAGTAAACCTATAGTAGCGACCAGCGAAGAGGGGGTAGAGAGGCTATGAATCGATCCCTTCATCTACATATACTAGGTGATTACAAACACACACACGTATACAACCACGCACACAAACACATACACAAGATCCATACATAGCTTAAAGAAGAGGTATGATAAAGTATATAGAGCGTGAAGAGTGACCCAATAGCGACCAGTGAAGAGGTGGGGCCAGGAGCTATGACTCGACCCCTGCATCCACAACTAGGTGAGTACAAGTAGGTGAGTGCACACACACACACACAAACACATGACAAACGAAGAGGCGAGGACAGTAGGTTTGATACGACCCTTGCAGCCACATGCAGATGATCACATATGGCTGAGTACACACATTCACATGCGCATATACTTACAGTAGGTAGTAGGTTGGTAGACAGCAACCACCCAGGGAAGTACTACCGTCCTGCCAGATGACTGTGAAACAGAAACCTGTAACTGTTTTGCATGATGGTAGGATTGCTGGTGTCTTTTTCTGTCTCATAAACACGCTAGATAACAGGGATATCTTGCTACTCCAACTTACACTTTGGTCACACTTCACAGACATGCACATGCATATATATATACATACATCTAGGTTTTTCTCCTTTTTCTACATAGCTCTTGTTCTTCTTTATTTCTTCTATTGTCCATGGGGAAGTGGAAAAGAATCTTCCCTCCGTAAGCCATGCGTGTCGTATGAGGCGACTAAAATGCCGGGAGCAATGGGCTAGTAACCCCTTCTCCTGTAGACATTTACTAAAAAAGAGAAGAAGAAAAACTTTATACAACTGGGATGCTTGAATGTGCGTGGATGTAGTGCAGATGACAAGAAACAGATGATTGCTGATGTTATGAATGAAAAGAAGTTGAATGTCCTGGCCCTAAGCGAAACAAAGCTGAAGGGGGTAGGGGAGTTTCGGTGCGGGGAAATAAATGGGATTAAATCTGGAGTATCTGAGAGAGTTAGAGCAAAGGAAGGGGTAGCAGTAATGTTGAATGATCAGTTATGGAAGGAGAAAAAAGAATATGAATGTGTAAATGCAAGAATTATGTGGATTAAAGTAAAGGTTGGATGCGAGAAGTGGGTCATAATAAGCGTGTATGCACCTGGAGAAGAGAGGAATGCAGAGGAGAGAGAGAGATTTTGGGAGATGTTAAGTGAATGTATAGGAGCCTTTGAACCAAGTGAGAGAGTAATTGTAGTAGGGGACCTGAATGCTAAAGTAGGAGAAACTTTTAGAGAGGGTGTGGTAGGTAAGTTTGGGGTGCCAGGTGTAAATGATAATGGGAACCCTTTGATTGAACTTTGTATGGAAAGGGGTTTAGTTATAGGTAATACATATTTTAAGAAAAAGAGGATAAATAAGTATACAAGATATGATGTAGGGCGAAATGACAGTAGTTTGTTGGATTATGTATTGGTAGATAAAAGACTGTTGAGTAGACTTCAGGATGTACATGTTTATAGAGGGGCCACAGATATATCAGATCACTTTCTAGTTGTAGCTACACTGAGAGTAAAAGGTAGATGGGATACAAGGAGAATAGAAGCATCAGGGATGAGAGAGGTGAAGGTTTATAAACTAAAAGAGGAGGCAGTTAGGGAAAGATATAAACAGCTATTGGAGGACAGATGGGCTAATGAGAGCATAGGCAATGGGGTCGAAGAGGTATGGGGTAGGTTTAAAAATGTAGTGTTAGAGTTTTCAGCAGAAGTTTGTGGTTACAGGAAAGTGGGTGCAGGAGGGAATAGGAGCGATTGGTTATGATGTAAAGAGAGTAGTAAGGGAGAAAAAGTTAGCATATGAGAAGTTTTTACAAAGTAGAAGTGATGCAAGGAGGGAAGAGTATATGGAGAAAAAGAGAGAGGTTAAGAGAGTGGTGAAGCAATGTAAAAAGAGAGCAATTGAGAGAGTGGGTGAGATGTTATCAACAAATTTTGTTGAAAATAAGAAAAAGTTTTGGAGTGAGATTAACAAGTTATGGAAGCCTAGAGAACAAATGGATTTGTCAGTTAAAAACAGGAGAGGAGAGTTATTAAATGGAGAGTTAGAGGTATAGGGAAGATGGAGGGAATATTTTGAGGAATTGTTAAATGTTGATGAAGATAGGGAAGCTGTGATTTCGTGTATAGGGCAAGGAGGAATAACATCTTGTAGGAGTGAGGAAGAGCCAGTTGTGAGTGTGTGGGAAGTTCGTGAGGCAGTAGGTAAAATGAAAGGGGGTAAGGCAGCCGGGATTGATGGGATAAAGATAGAAATGTTAAAAGCAGGTGGGGATATTGTTTTGGAGTGGTTGGTGCAATTATTTAATAAATGTATGGAAGAGGGTAAGGTACCTAGGGATTGGCAGAGAGCATGCATAGTTCCTTTGTATAAAGGCAAAGGGAACAAAAGAGTGCAAAAATTATAGGGGGATAAGTCTGTTGAGTATACCTGGCAAAGTGTATGGTAGAGTTATTATTGAAAGAATTAAAAGTAAGACGGAGAATAGGATAGCAGATGAACAAGGAGGCTTTAGGAAAGGTAGGGGGTGTGTGGACCAGGTGTTTACAGTGAAACACATAAGTGAACAGTATTTAGATAAGGGTAAAGAGGTCTTTGTGGCATTTATGGATTTGGAAAAGGCGTATGACAGGGTGGATAGGGGGGCAATGTGGCAGATGTTGTAGGTGTATGGTGTAGGAGGTAGGTTACTGAAAGCAGTGAAGAGTTTTTACGAGGATAGTGAGGCTCAAGTTAGAGTACATAGGAAGGAGGGAGATTGTTTCCCGGTGGAAGTAGGCCTTAGACAGGGATGTGTGATGTCGCCTTGGTTGTTTAATATATTTATAGATGGGGTTGTAAGAGAAGTAAATGCGAGGGTCTTGACAAGAGGCGTGGAGTTAAAAGATAAAGAATCACACATAAAGTGGGAGTTGTCACAGTTGCTCTTTGCTGATGACACTGTGCTCTTGGGAGATTCTGAGGAGAAGTTGCGGAGATTGGTGGATGAATTTGGTAGGGTGTGCAAAAGAAGAAAATTAAAAGTGAATACAGGAAAGAGTAAGGTTATGAGGATAAAAATATTAGGTGATGAAAGATTGGATATCAGATTGGAGGGAGAGAGTATGGAGGAGGTGAACGTATTCAGATATTTGGGAGTGGACGTGTCAGCGGATGGGTCTATGAAGGATGAGGTGAATCATAGAATTGATGAGGGGAAAAGGGTGAGTGGTGCACTTAGGAGTCTGTGGAGACAAAGAACTTTGTCCTTGGAGGCAAAGAGGGGAATGTATGAGAGTATAGTTTTACCAACACTCTTATATGGGTGTGAAGCATGGGTGATGAATGTTGCAGCGAGGAGAAGGCTGGAGGCAGTGGAGATGTCATGTCTGAGGGCAATGTGTGGTGTGAATATAATGCAGAGAATTCGTAGTTTGGAAGTTAGGAGGAGGTGCGGGATTACCAAAACTGTTGTCCAGAGGGCTGGGGAAGGGTTGTTGAGGTGGTTCGGACATGTAGAGAGAATGGAGCGAAACAGAATGACTTCAAGAGTGTATCAGTCTGTAGTGGAAGGAAGGCGGGGTAGGGGTCGACCTAGGAAAGGTTGGAGGGAGGGGGTAAAGGAGGTTTTGTGTGCGAGGGGCTAGGACTTCCAGCAGGCGTGCGTGAGCGTGTTTGATAGGAGTGAATGGAGACAAATGGTTTTTAATACTTGACGTGCTGTTGGAGTGTGAGCAAAGTAACATTTATGAAGGAGTTCAGGGAAACCGGCAGGCCGGACTTGAGTCCTGGAGATGGGAAGTACAGTGCCTGCACTCTGAAGGAGGGGTGTTAATGTTGCAGTTTAAAAACTGTAGTGTAAAGCACCCTTCTGGCAAGGCGGTGATGGAGTGAATGATGGTGAAAGTTTTTCTTTTTCGGGCCACCCTGCCTTGGTGGGAATCGGCCAGTGTGATAATAATAAAATAATATACTTACAGGAGAGAGAGAGAGAGAGAGAGAGAGAGAGAGAGAGAGAGAGAGAGAGAGAGAGAGAGAGAGAGAGAATACATATTGGAATAGGTATAATAGGGTTGACGCAGCCAAGGGTGAGTCAAAGGTATGGCGATTAACGGGGAGGTGAGACCCTTGCAATAACAGATAGGTAAGTGCAAAGTCAGTCTCTCTTTCTCTCTCTCTCTCTCTCTCTCTCTCTCTCTCTCTCTCTCTCTCTCTCTCTCTCTCTCTCTCTCTCTCTAATAAACCTTTACTGGGACTGGTTTAAACACACTCAAACCTTACCCCTCACCCAGGTGTTCATTATTTCGCTCGATCACTATGGTAATTGGAGTCAGGATAAGTTCAGCCTATTCACGATGACACCCACACACACAGTGGCGTCCACCAACTAATCCAGCCCATTAACTAATCCAGGTCATTACTAAGCTCTGCCATTAACTAAAATCCCTCCGCTTACAGCCATCACCGAAAGCAGATTTAACAATTAAGCCAAAAAAGTTCATCCATGTCTGGCCAGCTTGATGGCACGAGATCATTAACAGAATAATAAGCTGTGTGACGCACAGGACCCATCACGGCCAAACTGCTACATTTATTATGTGCCTCAAAAGCTCTGAATGTTTGGGGAATTTGAGGTAATTAAGTAGGATCGATGAAAGGGAAAGAGAGCTCGAGTTACTGGGATCCAGGGCTCCTCACCAGTAAAAAAGGTTCCCCTGTTGACGTGGCTATGGTATTCAATAGCCAGATAGATTGAGTCTCCCAGCAGTGGTAGCTTAACTCTCACTACCAGCTGTCAGTGTGCGTTTTCATTTTATTCTGTCTCTATCTTCCGTCATTGTCTCACTATCTTCCGCCACTGTTTTTCTCATAATGTATATTTCTCTCCTTCTGTAGTCGCTTTCCTCAATTTTCCTTCTTCCAATTGTCTCCTTCCTTTAGTTCCCCTCTATTCATCGTCGCTTCCCCTTTCCATCACTATTAATCGTTACCTGTCTATATAAACCCTCTACCTGTCTTTCCTCTTCTATACTAACCTTCAACAAATCGTCACTCCCTCTTTGATCCTAGTGGTCTTCTCATATTCTTTCTTTCTTTTTCCTGTTGCCGCCTCCCTCTACTTACTTTCTCTACTTTATTTTACCCAGTCTCCTGCCATTCCCTTTCCTTCCACACTAAATTTCATTACTTCACACACCTTCCTTCTGTTCAAATTTTTTCCGTGTTGTTTTACTCTGTTCAGTACTTCTACATCCAGCTATCCTATTCTCGCTTCTTTTGCTTATGTACTGTTCTCAAGTTGCATTCAGTGTATTTTTCTTTCCTTAGTTCTATTGTGCATGCTAAACTTTTTCTACTTCACTTCTGCGGGTGGGGGACGTGAATCCTTGACGACCATCGTGTAGTCGATGTATTTGTAACCTACGACCCGAGCAGGTGATGTGAATCCTTGATGACCTTCGTGTAGTCGTATTTGAAAAATACGACCCGAGCAGTTGAAGCGAATCCTTCGTATAGTCGATATGTTTGTAACCTAGGAACAGAGAAGGCAAGTATCAGTCGGTAGTAGTGGAACACATGTGGGTAGGTGAACTTCCCATGAGATTATTAATTCATATGGCAGTCTCACACTGCCTGACGCCCTCCTGCCTACTCTACTCATTTATTTATATCCCCACGGAAAAACACCTACTCACCACCTACGCACCATCTACCTACACACTGCCTACTCACCACCAACACGCCTACACTCAACCTTAACCTATTAAATACTATCACTTATATTCCACCAACACCCTGCACCCCTACCCCTCCTTCCATCAGCAGTTCACTACCTACTTTTGTTCACGATCTACATGCCACCTACACTACCGCGCTTCCTACACTACCGAGCCACTTACATCGCACCACTTGCACGCCACCTATACCAACGGACGACCTACACGCCACCTATACTAACGGACCACCTGCACTCCCCCTGCTCCTCTGCACCACCTCCAGGCCACGTACACTACCGCACCACCTGAACGCAACCTACACCATCCCACGCCCCTCAGGGAAGGTTCCTTGATGTTGGTGAGGGGCTCTTGATTTAGGGAATTGGATCTGTGCTCCAGTTCCCCGAATTAAGCCTGAATGCCTTCCACATCCCCCCAGGCGCTGTATAATCCTACGGGTTTAGCGCTTCCCCCTGATTATAATAATAATAATATACCACCCCACTACCTGCACCCCACCTACACTACTACACCACCTGCACGCCACCTACACTATCACAAAACCTGCACGCCACCTACACTACCGCATCATCTGCATTCCCGCACCAAGTGCTCTCCACCTACAACTCCGCACCACCTGCACGCCACCTACACCACCACACCACCTTCACGCAACGTACACCACCGCACCACCTGCACACCACCTACACCGCACCACCTGCACGCCACCTACATCAACCCACCAACTACAACAGTGCACTACATGCACGCCAGTTACACCACCACCACACTACGTACACCAACATATAACCTACACCGCCGCACCACCTACACCAGTGCACCACCTACACCACTGCACCACCTACACCACTGCACCACCTACACCACTGCACCACCTACACCACTGCACCACCTACACCACTGCACCACCTACACCACTGCACCACCTACACCACTGCATCACCTACAAAACTGCGCCACCTATAACACTGCACCACCTACACCACTGCACCACCTACACTACTGCACTACCTACACCACTGCACCACCTACACAACTGCACCACCTACACGACTGCACCACCTGCACCACTGCGCCACCTACGACACTGCGCCACCTATAACACTGCCCCGCCTACTCAGTACCCGCACTCTTCGTGTTCTTGCAAAGGACCTTCATAGTCAGTGTTTTTTCAGGGGATCTGTATTGTAAGTTTTTGTTGTATTCTGGGGACCTGCACTGTTAGTGTCTGTTGTATGTTGGGGGCCTGCACTGTTAGTGTCTATTGTATGCTGGGGACCTATTTTGTGAGTTGTTACTGGGGACTGGCACTGTGAGTGCCCATGCTGGCCACTTGTTTTTAAAGTTATTTTTTTTTTACTTACTGTTAACGGTAAATTTGATTTCACTGTTTGGGAAAAACTTAAATCACTTCTCAGTTAGGAAAATAGCAAAATGAAAAAAGTAAATTGAAAACAATGTGAATGATAAACATATCACCTTTAAAACAGTTAAACGATAAAAAAAAATTAATAAAATGTGTGAAAGAAAAAGAAAGTCTGGTAAAACAATTATGAAACACAATATAAGCGAAGAATCCTGGGGCGCCTATGTCAGTACTGCTACCGAACAAGTGTTGGCTTGAAGAGCAATGATCCGGAGGACCCTTGAAAAACACTGTTGTCGGTGTCTGCTGATGCAGCCCTGGTGACGGAGGCGTATGGAGACAACCAGACTGATCTCTCAACACTGATTTTAGTTGATCCTGTACATAGGTGTTAGTGGGTGTTTCTGAAAGAGGAGGAATGGGTATCATCCGTACATAAACACGTCCGTTGTGGAAACTCCCTGTGATTGCTGCTTTACCACGGCAGTTAGCTAACTGTATGTCAGCACACTATCTCATGATACGAAGAATATCACGTCTGGGAGATCAGTCAGGTCTTTTGACTGAGACAAACGAGAAAAGAAACTAAGCTACAACCTTAAGTAATACGAATCTAAACGCCAAGTCAGTGGAATGGTAAGTGAGCAGAAGCTTATGTTGAAATATCTAAAAATTAATGCTGCATTACTCAATAAACAAATATATTAAATAAGACAGACAAGAACTTAAAACCGGACTTATTAATCAAGGACACTTACATGGACTGCAGGAACGATGAGAGTAATGTGACGAATAGTCCCGCTTCAAGCAACACAAGCAAAGAATGAGGGTAGAGAACAAAGACTAATTCGCCAGAAACAGACTAGAATCACAGTGAACGTGCCTGCCTCAGTGCTATACAAAATAAATCCTGGAAAATCCGTCTATCTGGCTGCCACACTGCCAGTCATGCTACAAGCAGATAAGGTTAAAGGGGTATCCGCGACTTTTCTAATACAGACACATGACCGAGAACCTTATATACGTATACATGAACTTTACATGTATGTATGTCTCTGTATGTATGCAAGCATATATGCTTTCAAGTATTAATGTATTTATGTACATACGTACACACACATACGTACGTTCATACATACATATCTACGTATTTACGTACGTCTTTTAATACCCAACAAAAAAGGAAAAATCCTGGCAGTTTTTCCACTTATTAAGGATCCATCGTTATGACAGCATACATGAAAAATATATTAAAAAATGAAAAAAATTCAAGACGCAGTTCATGCTCGGCTGAGCAAACACTAGGAAAAACGTAAATAATGAGAGAACAATGTTTTCATAGAAAAGATATTTAAATCATATATTTAAACATTAAATGCTGACGAAAATCACGATTTTTTCTAAGTATTGAGAATATTGCCAATTTTATTGCAAATAGTGTTGTTAATGTCTAATAAAAGCATAGAAACGTAGATAGAGTGAAGGTTAATATCTCTTATTTTAGCAGATACTATAGCGTAAGGACATTAATAATCTATATATCTAAAGATACTATTGTTTGTAGACATATCCAAGAGTTATCTACATACCTAAAGATGATAGTGTTTGTAGATACATCCTAGAGTTAACTACATTGCACAGCTATACTATATCCAGACATTAACCTTAGACGTTTCGCTCCGTTCTCTGTAATACAACTCACAGTCATGGATGAATGGATAAACGAATGCATTGCCTGATGCTCTGCATAACCATAGGCAGCTTACATAACCGACAGAGATGAAAATTAGGTATTGTTTATAAGTAATTTTACCCAGTTTGAAATATAATGTAAATTAAAAAACGAAACTGAAAAAAATTACAGTTATTTGGACATTTTTAAATGCAAAGAATATAGAATCTTCTCTTATAGTACTGACAGCAACCTTTCTCTTTTGATTCCCTAAATCTTTCGTTTATAACATGAGAACGCCATACACGATCAGCTTAAAATTTTATATGCTTATGTCCTGTGCGTACGTGACAACTCACGGGGCTATTTTTATGCGTTGCTGCCTGATGGACGTTATTACATTGCTCTTTCCCAGATTTTGTTTCCTCGGGATAATTATTACATTGGTCTTTCGCAGATTTTGTTTCTGCGGTATAACTGGAGAAAACCTCCGCTGGTCGACGTCAAAATTATAACACTTAGACTGCTGGTATAGTTAATGGTGTTCGAAAGTGTCACTTCGCCGCTGTTAATCTCGGAAAGATATACCATTGTTTTATTGTAAAGAATTATTTTGTTCTAATGCTGATGAGGGGCTTTGGATTAAAGAAAGGGGACTTAACCTCAACTTCCTTGGATTGAATATGAATGCTTCCTCATCCCCGTGGTGCTGTATGATCCTTACTGATTTAGTGCTTTTTTCCTGATTATAATTATAATTGTAGAAAGCAGCAATATTTAAAGCTTGATCCATCTTTTGAAATGGATGAAAATTTCCTCACTTTTATCTCATTACGTGAACTTACTGATGGATTCTCTGGAATAACTGAACAATACCTTATGTGGTTGACTTTAAATTTTAATCCTGATGTGTTTTCCTCAATGTCAGCTTAATCAATCAATTAGTATTTGTTAAATTGAGAATATTTGTTCTCATCAAAAGTAAAGCACTATACTTGACGTTATTTTGCCATCCTGGGATAAATCAATATAATATTCACTTAATTAAACACAATTACTTGCATGCGTACTTAATCTTTAAGTATTGGTAAATGTTAACTAAAGAAATACAGGATTTAGCTTGGCTTTGTGTGTGATTTGACTTTTTTTATAAAAACTCTGGAAAACTTAAATAGTGATTTTCATGCAATTCTTTCTGAGTGTTTTATTCATTTGCCTCCAGTCTTAGACGCTTATAATGCTAATGTGTTTTTAGGTGTTGGTTCCTCTAATGTAACAAGAGAATTTATCTTCTTAATGGAAGGTTTGATTAGTTTATAACTGTTAATGTTCTAATTTGCTATTTTCATTGAACAAATCTGATTTATTTAAAATTATTACTGAAAACATTTAACTACATGTTGCACTCTGCCACAACGTGCGGAGATTCCTTTCTTGAATCTCGTAATATCCGAAAAACATCAAATAATTATTATTATTTTTAGTAGTAGTAGTAGTAGTAGTAATCATAGCAGTAACAACAATTATTATTTTTAGTAATAGTAATTATTATTTTTATTACTATTGTTGTTATTGTTGTTTTTATTTCTTGTCTCATCCACCTGCACCGTTCATCGACGTATGTTTATACAACCTGCACTTATGGTTACCTGTATCTTTTTTAGTTCGATATGTTAGGTTTACAAGGTTCTCAGTCACAGAAGTGTTATTATGGTTGCATTCCACCTCTGCCCCCCAGTCTAAAATTCTTAATCCCTACAAGAGTAATTAAATCAGTTTTCCCCGTACATACACTGAGTGATATACATCACTCTGTGTATGTACACCGAAGTGTTATTAACACTGATAACTGTTTTTTTTAGGAGCGGGGGAGGGGTATTGGAAACTCTGAGATAAAAAGAATTCCTCTTCAGTTTGACATCAAAGCTGGTGTTTCTTATTGGATACTTTGAAATAGTTCAGGGTTCACGTATCCTAATTTGTCATTTTTATTTGAAAAAGAGTATCAGTATCCATGAAAGTTGTAAATACCAAATTTGATTTGCCTCAAATTGTCATTGCCAATATTTAACAACATTAGAAACTTATGCCACAATCTTCTATATTGTCTGGACGTGGGTAGAGGAGCCTTGAGTTAGGGAACACGGGGACACCTTTCTCGGATCGTGCAGCGACCAAAATATTATTATTATTATTAGTGTTATTTTCTTTAATTATTATTTTATTATTACTTGTGTCTCCTCCACTTGCTCCATTCATTTGCTGTGTCCCACCCTTGCTCCGTTCTGTAGCCTTTGCTTCTTTTAGTCAGGCATATTTGGCTTACAGACTCTCAATTACACGGGGGTTATTATAACTGCATTCCACCTGTGCACCGCCAGACAAAAAATACTTTAGACACAGTTCATGTACACTGAGGGATATGCTATTAATATTTCTGTGTTTATACCTAGACTTTTTTTGAGTCCCACACTGTGGCAGCATATTTCTTTCCCACCAGCAGCTGTGTATAAATGTATTTAAACTCGGAGTGAATAATGTGGCTTCCTGCTGAGCATAAATCACCAGACGCAGAAAGAGACTTGGAAACGTTTCCTACAGCTCACCTCAGGCGTAACTATTTCCCTCACTCACCAATGCACAGTGATTTATATTTCTCTTTACATTTATAGAATTCAATTATTCGGGTTCATACACCACTCTTGACCTAGTATAAATAGGCAAGTTGGTTGGCTGCATCAATGTCCATTATTAGCTTCGTTTTATTGCCAGACGGTAGGAACTACTCTGTGAATAATTGATCATTAAAAAACATAATTGTGTTAAAGGTCGGGGAGAGAGGAATTAGAATGTGAAACGGGAGAGTCGCGTTCGAGAACGGTAAGGGGAAATGGATCAGAAGAGAGAACGGACTGCTATCATTATAAAAGATCAGTGGACCGCACCATCTCAGATTTCTCACCCGCCTTTCTTCCTTGGTTTGCACAGCATCGTTAGTTTGACTCTAGTGACCAACAAGTGGATCCAGTTACCAATTACAGACATGAGAACGTAAAGCGAATGCTCCCTCTGCTTCGGAATTGTTGCCTTGGCTCCAACTTCGTTGCTTTACGCATATTGACAGTCATTTACATATATGCAGTGAATGCCGTTTTTATATATATAATCCAGTTTACAGGGAAAGAGCAGCTATTTTACCTGAGATCATTTTAAATCCCAGTCATGTCTATAGTACTGTAAAATACATCCCACCAAGAGGCGAGCCACAGCTGTCGACTGATTTACAGGTACCTATTTACCACTAAGTTAACAGAGGAAGCAGGTGTTTGATCTGAGCAATTTGTCATTAAACTACGTTTCGATAATGAGTATGACTTTACTATCAGCCTAATAGCAGTGAGTTATTCTTTGCTCTATGAAAACGAATTAGTAAACTGCATTACAACTTGTCAACTAACAGTTCTATATGGCTAATAGCAGTAGAATTTCTCCTGCATTGGCAAAGAATGCTACTTCAGAGATTACTGCCTTTTTTCTTTGGTATAAAACATTTTTGTAATAAATAATTAACGCTATCTTGCATTTTAATCGACCTTAACGAATTTAAAAAAAAAAGTGAAGTTTCAGATTAGTAGGTTCAAATCAGCTGCAGAAACCGGATTGGATTCTGTAAAGAATGAAGATGTAGGGCATTTTTCATTATACCTCTAGTTAATGTACTGCTAGCAGAAAATAGGTGCCCAGATGTAATCCGACTATTGTTGGTGGCACCCTGTGGTGTGTGGTACACACAAGACTAGGCTACGTTTTGAAATGAGCTGAGGTACGAAAACAGATCTAAGACTGTAAAATCAAGTATGTAAGAAAAGCTTATAAGACTAAGTTGAAAGAGCTTGTAAGAAATAAATATATTGAAACTCAGTATTGCATACCGCTTCTGAGTAGCACAAAGGAAATCCAGTCAAGGGACTCATCAGGATTCAGGGAATATCGATAATTGGATGGTCGAAGTTCAAGAAATGTTTCTCGGGTATTAGAAGGAGAAAGAATTGTGAGACGCAAATGTAGATTCAAAAGGCTGAGTGCCTCAGTGTTACGTAGATTTGATATTTTAATGAATATTATGAAAAAACTTTTAAAAATTTCCGCAATTTAATGTTGTGTATCTACACAAATTTTATGGAAAATTGTTAATTTTAAAGCCATTATTGATTATTCTTAACATTAAGTACCTCTAAGCATTATACTATGAAATTGCTTATATATATATATATATATATATATATATATATATATATATATATATATATATATATATATATATATATATATATATATATATATATATATATAAAATGTATGTCGTGCTGAATATGTAAAACTGGTCAGTTAGCAAGAACTCGTTTAAAATTAATTCCTTTCTGAAATTTTCTCTTATACGTTCAAAGATATGTATTTTTCGTTAATGTTACTGTAAAAATTTATAATTTTGCACGAAAAGAATCTTAGAAAACTTACCTAACTTACCGGCGTCTGGTTGTCTTTGTCGTGGACGTTTCGCCATCCAGTGGCTGGCTGGATGGCGAAACGTATACGATAGGGATGCTCGGGTGTTGCGCATGTGTCTTAATTTCATCTTGTCGGTATTACATACCATTCTTGTACTACTACTACAACTACTACTACTACCACCACCTCTTCCTGCCTATATATAGCCGTCCTGCTCCACTTCTGGTTAGTGTGACTTTGTCAATTGTCCAAGTCGGACCGAAACGTCGTCGTAAGCTTCTCTCTTTTATGTGCGGGTTATTTGTGTATTATTATAACAAGCGCAATTTATTTTAGCCTAACCCAACTAAATATATTTTAGATTTGTTTACAATAATTCAATATTAAACAAACACAGCGAAATATATTTTTTTCGTTAGGTTCAGAATGATTTTGGCGAAATTATTGCATACACAAATTTTCCCTTGTCCTATATGGCAAGATGAGCGTTGCTATATTCGGCACGACATATATATATATATATATATATATATATATATATATATATATATATATATATATATATATATATATATATATATATATGTCGTGCCGAATATGTAAAACTGGTCAATTAGCAAGAACTCATTTAAAATTAAGTCTTTTCTGAAATTTCCTCTTATACGTTTAAAGATATATTTTTTTCATTAATGTTAATGTAAAAATTTTTAATTTTGCACCAAAAGAATCTTAGAAAACTTACCTAACCTTTCATAACAAGAACAATTTATTTTAGCCAAACCCAACTAAATATATTTTAAATACGTTTACAGTAATTTAGTACTAAACAAACACAATCAAATATATTTTTTTTCGTTAGGTTCAGAATGATTTTGGCGAAATTATTGCATACACAAATTTTCCCTTGTCCTATATGGCAAGATGGGCGTTGCTATATTCGGCACGACATATATATATATATATATATATATATATATATATATATATATATATATATATATATATATATATATATATATATATATATATATATATATACATATATATATATGTCGTGCCAAATATGTAAAACTGGTCAATTAGCAAGAACTCATTTAAAATTAAGTCTTTTCTGAAATTTTCTCTTATACGTTTAAAGATATATTTTTTTCATTAATGTTAATGTAAAAATTTTTAATTTTGCACCAAAAGAATCTTAGAAAACTTACCTAACCTTTCATAACAAGAACAATTTATTTTAGCCAAACCCAACTAAATATATTTTAAATACGTTTACAGTAATTTAGTACTAAACAAACACAATCAAATATATTTTTTTTCGTTAGGTTCAGAATGATTTAGGCGAAATTATTGCATACACAAATTTTCCCTTGTCCTATATGGCAAGATGGGGGTTGCTATATTCGGCACGACATATATATATATATATATATATATATATATATATATATATATATATATATATATATATATATATATATATATATATATATATATATATATATATGTCGTGCCGAATATTTAAAACTGGTCAATTAGCAAGAACTCATTTAAAATTAAGTCTTTTCTGAAATTTTCTCTTATACGTTTAAAGATATATTTTTCTCATTAATGTTAATGTAAAAATTTTTAATTTTGCACCAAAAGAATCTTAGAAAACTTACCTAACCTTTCATAACAAGAACAATTTATTTTAGCCAAACCCAACTAAATATATTTTATATACGTTTACAATAATTTAGTACTAAACAAACACAATCAAATATATTTTTTTTCGTTAGGTTCAGAATGATTTAGGCGAAATTATTGCATACACAAATTTTCCCTTGTCCTATATGGCAAGATGAGCGTTGCTATTTAAGCCAAGATCGCAAGTTCTGCCTATTCGGCACGACATACACACACACACACACTATATATATATGCAAAACAACCACTCTGAAAGAATAGAGAAATTCCAAGCGCTTTCGTGACTACTCACATTATCAAGGAACTATGGAATTTCTCTATTCTTTCAGAGTGGTTGTTTTGCATATTCTGAAATCACCTGTTTACTGTGATCTTATTGCATATATATATATATATATATATATATATATATATATATATATATATATATATATATATATATATAATATATATATATACTATTGAAAACACCCTTAGGGGAAGTTAAATTAGAGTTCTAGGCCATTCGTGTTGCCGTTAATTCTTTTCTTGTAATGGTGCAGAGGAGGAGACAGGATCCCAGATACGCGTGTCCATGAGGAGGCCTATGAGAGAAGTCAGGGACCGTAGCCAGCACATTGAGGAGCCTGACTCCTTGTCGCCAGATACCTAATATTTAATAAATTCACTTTAAAATACAGTTGAAAAAAGAGACCCCTGAGCCTTCAGAGTTTCACATGTTTAGTTATAAAGGAATAAATGCACATATTACTTAGTTTTATGGGAAAAATTTTCCATTTTCTTAAACTTTCCTCACTAATTAGCTGTCTATATCAAATATACGTAACAGGAAATTCTTAATTTTTCTTCATTGCAAAAAAACTTCATTGTCGATGGAGGAAAATATTTTAAGATTTTCGTAGAAAAACTTAGTGTTATGGAACCTATTATCGAAATATTCATCTGAATAGTTCATCACTTATATTTTTTGTTTAATTAATATCAGCAGAGGCTCTGAAACAGTCACATTTCCTTGCATTTGTTATATATTATTCAGACCGATATTAGGTATTAAGGAAATTAGACGATTGATACAGGTATCGCTAAAAGTGTATTGGACCTTAACTCATTACGTATTCACCTGTCTACGTGCATTTATGAGATCTATTCCTAACTTGCTGACAACAGTTTTAGGGCACAGAAGATCATAAAGGATTTGGGAAACATGAGTAAATCACCATGGGTCTACTTACGAGGCAAATACCGAGTCTCTAACACCATAACTTACGAAGTATTACCCAAAACAACCGTTTAGGAGACAAAGGCTTGATAGGTTTAACAAAGATCAAAAATATCATATATAAGCTTTCAATAGCCAATTATCATGAGTATGTCAGCATGGAACAACAGCATTAAAATAGATCAAAGCATTCGTGAAAAAATCAGGTTAAAGATTATGTATAATACATTCAATTATATGAATCTAGCTTCAGCAGCCCTGAGCTGTTACTGAACAAGGAAAAGTTAACATGTTTTATGATTGCCGGTTGTATAGAACTTTGATTACTCGGCCTTTTGTACTAAAAGAACCTTAGAAAACTTGCCTAACGTTATTATAAAAAGCGCAATTAAATTTAGCCCGATCCATCTAAATGTATTTTAGGTATGTTTACAATAATTCAATAATAAACAAACACAATGAAATATATTTTTTTTTTCGTTAGGTTCAGAATGATTTTTGCGAAATTATTGCACACACAAATTTTCGCTTGCCTTATTCAGCAAGAAGAGCGTTGCTATTTAAGCCAAAATCTCAAGTTTTAACTATTCGGCACGATATATATATATATATATATATATATATATATATATATATATATATATATATATATATATATATAATGAAAACGGAAAAGGAAATTTACTTTAAGATGAAAGCTTTTAAGACTGATTTTTTTTGTACAGGATACAGTAACTGCATTAATCACTGCATTTATAGAATAAATGAAAAAAATATGGCACATATGAGTGAAATAAATCCAAATAAGAAAGGTGAATATCAAATTTATTTCCAAAGAGACAGAATATAAAATTAATACAAAAAATGGTATAATCTCTATATGAGTTTTTTGTAATAATAATAATCATGATAAACCAAAGTATTTATGAGTTAGTTCTTAGCAGTTAGTATTTAGCAAAAACCAGCACGATTATATGAAGAAGATAAATATCAATGAAGTAATTTACGTGGTGAGAGGAGCACAATGATTTAAAACAGTGATAATGAATAATCAAAAGGAATAAAAACAGTTCAACATTAGAGTCAGAGAAAAACACATTCTAGCACTTTCCCTTGTTTTCCAACCCACTTTTCATCCACAGCAAGTACAAATAAATTCCTTTTTTTCCCTTGCATTGTTTGCCCGAGGCAAGCGTCAATACTGATTTTTCTTACTGTTCCTTTAAAATGTGAAACTGAGCACATACAGTAATTCAACTGGGAACACGAGTTAGTGCTGACGAAGCAGTTTTACTGCCGAAGAATACTGCTAACTGCCAAATTTTAATGACATAAAAGGTTCTTATGGATAGCTGGAGAAATGTTTTTATATTAAATAAGTTATCCTTGAATAAAAAAATAAAAAATTGCATCACTGTCACAGAAAAAATATATCCATCAATCTCTCTTTTTTTTTTAAAGTCACAATTTGGCAAGATGGGCTTTTTAAATAAATAAATATATATATATATATATATTATTGATGTGCCGAATAGGTAAAATTGGACAATTAGCAAGAACTCGTTTAAAATTAAGGCCTTTCTAAAATTTTCTCTTATACTGTTAGATATATTTTTTCCATTCATGTTAATGTAAAAATTATTAATTTTCTACCAAGAGAACCTTAGAAAACTTATCTAAGCTTATAATAAGCGCAATTTAATTTAACCTAATCCAACTAAATATATTTTAGATAAGTTTAATTGTAATTTAATAGTGAACACAAAATATACTTTCTTTTTTTGCTAGTTTCAGAATTCTTTTTGAGATGTTGTTGCATACACAAAATTTAATTTGCCTTATTCGGAAAGAAGAGCGTTGCTTTTAAATCCAAGATCGCAATTTTTACCTATTCGGGATGACACAGACAGACGCGTGCGAGCACACACACACACACACACACACACACACACACACACACACACACACACACACACACACACCTAAAACCAAAACACCCATGCCATATCCAATGCCCCCACCCTCTGCATTACAAACTCCACCTCAACAACAACCACCCATAGTTCCTTATCAGGTCTCCCACTTCCCCAACCCCATTATACCCCCCAGACCACAGTCTTAGAAAAGAAGTTGAAGGTGTGGTATACAAATGCAGATGGAATAACAAATAAGTGAGAGGAGTGGCATGAAAGAATCAAGGAGACATCCCAAGACATAATAGCACTCACAGAAACAAAATTCACCAGAATAATAACAGATGCAGTCTTTTCATCCGGATATCAAATCCTCAGGAAAGTCAGAGGGAGGAGAGGGGGAGGAGGAGTTGCACTGCCCATTAAAAACCAGTGGGGTTTTGAGAAAATGGAAGGAATGGATGGCATGGGCGAAAGGGACTACTTAGTAGGAACAATCCAGTCTAAGGGACATAAGGTGATAATTGCAGTAATATACAACCCACCACAGAACTGCAGGAGGCCAAGAGAAGAATACGATTAGAGCAACAGAGCAATGGTCGACACACTAGCCGAGGAGGCCAGAAGAGCACACATGGGAGGAGCAAAGTTACTAGTTATGGGTGATTTCAATCACAAGGAGATTGACTGGGAAAACCTGAAGCCCCATGGGGGTCCCGAAACATGGAGAGCCAAAATGATGGATGTGGTGCTGGAAACCCTCATGAATCAACATGTTAAGAGACACTACCAGAGAGAGAGGTGAGAATGATCCAGCAAGACTGTACCTTGTATTCACGTTGAGTAGTTCGGACATCGAGGATAGCATGTATGAAAGGCCCCTAGGAGCTAGTGATCATGTGGTTCTGTGCTTTGACTACATAGTTGAGCTTCAAGTGGAGAGAGTAGCAGGAATAGGATGGAAAAAACCAAACTACAAAAGGGGAAACTAGTCAGGCATGAGGAACTTCCTGCAAGACATTCAGTGGGAGAGGGAACTGACGGAAAACCAGTACAAGAAATAATGGACTATGTGGCAACAAAATGCAAGGAGGCAGAGGAGAGGATTGTTCCCAAGGGAAACAGAAATAATGGGAAGAACAGAACGAGTCCTTAGTTCACCCAAATGTGTAGGGAGGCAAAAACTAGGTGTACTAGAGAATGGAAAAGGTACAGAAGACCTAGAACTCTGGAAAATAAAGCGATTAGCCTAAGAGCAAGAAACGAATACATAGACAAGAAGGGAGGCTCAGCGACAATATGATAATGACATAGCATCGAAAGTCAAGTCTGA
>NC_091296.1:47180870-47190870 GCF_038502225.1 Cherax quadricarinatus
AAATATTATAATCCTTCTGTGAAATGCTCAAATATGTTTGATTCTGCAATACTGGCTGCTGCTAAGCAATGTTGCCTTTATTGATAATCCTCATTTTTAACACACAATCTTCATCCCACTTCGCTAGATGCCCATGTGTTCTACCATGTATTACACTTGCATTATTCTGGTTGATTCAGCTGTATACTGTTTTGCTGTTTCGGCAACGCATAATCCTTCCCTCTCCCATTATGGATTTTGTATACACCAGTTCCAGTCTCAACTGTTCTGGGTACTTGTTTCTTCATCAAATCTCTATTGATGGCGGTGGAGCTTCACGCTCTGCAGAGGTGTCTGGGTGCTATATTGAAAGTGAGAACAAAACAACTTAGGCCTTTTTCTTGCCAGAAGGTAGATGCGTTATTTATTGTAAAAGATAACCTTAGGTGGGAATCGATGGCAGCTGTATCTGTATAATGTAGCGGCATTCCTCTTCGAGAAACTACAGACCGGCAGTCCTACATGGTCTCAAGAATGAACCTCCCTTTATCAGCCACAAGTTTCATCCATTTAATGCAGCTGAGTATCAACTTCAGTAACTTTTACTTAAGCAATTACATGTACAAACCACTATCTGTGATTGTCATGAGGTCACCAATCAGTTTGGTCTTGGCCAATCTGTACATGGAACGCATTCAGGATTAAAGGCTATTATCCCATGTGGTAGAATGTGACTGCTTTAAGTGGATGATGTGCTAGTGTTTGTACTCATTCTACTCAATACAGCCAATATTTTCTCCAAGCTTAACTCCAAATACCCTTCCATCAAACTGTAGAAGACAAGCTGGAAAACGATTTCCGTTCCTTTATGTCTTTCTCTACGGGTATGTATATAAGGTATACTTCAGGTCTAAAAAAAAACATATTAACAAAGACGATTTCATGCATTATCTTTCACTCTCCGACCCAAGAATCAAATGAGAAGTGATCATCAAATTCTACCTTAGATTATGTTTTTCTAGACCAGGAACGTGCCTTTATTCACCCGAGGGTCACTCAGCTCCAATTTCCCTAACATTTTATCAATAACCGTACAGGGCGAGCACTAAAGAGTACTCTAACGGTGAGACCAAAACACTCATCTGGAAGATTTATTTTCCTACTAGTTTGCGAAGTAACTTTGGGCACAGCTAACGCAAACCAGGAGCAGCACCAACCACCACTACGTCTACCACAAGATTCTATTAAAAAAAACGAATCTCAACCAGTAGTGCATGTAATCCCATGTAGAGGATGCGAAGTGTCTGTGGCTTTGAGCAGCGTTTAAAGAGTGCACAAATAAGCATGATATATACGTGAACGTAACAAAGTCTGTTTTAACCACATTAATTCATACAACTACCTTATGTAGCTTGATGAAACTAGAAATGTAATCAATTAAGAAAATATATGTGAATGTCGCTGTCTGGACTCTGATACTAAAGTTAACACCATCAAACAAAACACCGGTTATCTAATCTCGGAATTTTTAACAAAAAGACAATGAATCAAACGTGCCGGAAGGTCTCCCTATCACATTTAATCATTCCGCTTTACCACTATTTACGCCCTGGTATGCTTATCTCTAAATTGGACTGATAATACTTCACGGAGCTGTACCTATTCTATACAAACATCCACTCACTACATATGTCTTCAATGTATTGTTGAGTTGCATTTCAATATAGAAAGAAGCATATGCATCAGAATTTCCTTTTCTCATATCTTGACGAATTTTATACTCTTGTTTAATTATTGGACACCTCATCCACCTTTTAAAAAAATTCGGACATGCAATAAACGCCAGTACAAATAGAAAGAAGTAGAGTTTAGAATTTAAATTAGAAGACGAAGAAAAAGAAGATGAACAACAAATGTAACAGCAGAGCAACAATAACAAACGAAGTAGGAAAAATCAAATGGGAAAAAAATGCAACGGAAGAGAAAAGGGAAAACGGGTTATTAAATTTAGAGTGTCGCTAAACCCATAGTGGAGTGAGAGGCAATCAAGAATTCTACAAGCAATGGAACGACCAGTCCAATTCCCTCCATCCACAACACTTCAACAGCTTATGCCCAAAATTCTGTTAGGTTCCCCAGTTGTGAGGTCAGTGATATCACTGAGACCAAACACTGAGCGGGAGGTCAGTGTCCACTGCTCAAGGTTAGTGTTCACTGCTAGAGGTCACGGGAACTGAAGGTTAGTGCTCACTGCTAGAGGTCCCAAGAACTGAGAAAGGTGACTCATTCTTGAGTGAGCTGAGAATAGTAAAACATTCTTGAGCTGAGAATAGTAAAACATTCTTGAGCTGAGAATAGTAAAACATTCTTGAGCTGAGAATAGGAAAACATTCTTGAGCTGAGAATAGGAAAACATTCTTGAGTGAGCTGAGAACAGTAAAACATTCTTGAGTGAGCTGAGAACAGTAAAACATTCTTGAGTGAGCTGAGAATTATCAAACTTTCTCGAGGGACCTGAGATGGGGAACACATTTTTGAAGGAGCTGAGACAGGTGTTGCATTCTAGATACATAGAGCTGAGACGTGTAATATATTTAGAGCATACATGCATAGAAATATAAATTCCACGGATTGAGAGCTTATAAGGGGTAATACATGCTTTGGAGCGGAAGCCGAGATATTTGAAGCTTTCTTTGTGGTTGGAGCTGAGAAGCATAATGATTTCTTTGGGGGTGGGAACTGAGAGACACGAAGCTTTGCTAGCAGTGAAAACTGAGACATGAAACTTTACTTGGGACGGGGGCTGAGAGGATGTAATTCATTCCTTGGGAAAGGAACTCTTGGACGGTGATATTTCCTGGGGAAGTATCAGGGAGAAGGCGATACATTTCTATGAGAGAGAACGGGAAATCGGGATACATTTCTATAGGAAGCGGGAATTTAGAGAGGGTGATACATTCCCAAGTGCAAGAACTGCGAAAGTTATATATTTCATGTAGAGTGTAAAAAATTTCCAAAACACGTCCATTCAGTTCTCTACTGGATGAAAAGATGGACTAAGGCACAGCAGATGGATCAGATTTGATTACTGCTAGACGTTCAGCTCTATAATGGATTTCATTTACTAGATTTAGATGAGAATGTGGACAATAACTACATATTACAGATAAGTGTTCATTCAACAAAACATTTGCCTAGCGTAAAAAGTATACGTATATGGCAATATGAAATACCCAATGCGATATATTATTATCTGTTAAGTATGCCTAAATATTCGTTAATACGTATCAACCTGGCTCGTGTATTATTCCTTAACCTAGAATAACAAATATTTCTTTTAGAAGTTAAGATGAGACTGATATTAAAAAAAATTGTAATGGCGCAAGAAACTCATATCCTGTTTCAGGATCAGGTTACCATGTCATATCAAAGTCGTTATGTAAAGAGAGATGTAGGTATAATACGATCCCTCGCACACGCAAATTTCCAAGCGTGGTTATCTGCAGTTTATTTTTCATATGCATTAAATAACAGCTTTATAACTATTTTTAGAGCTAAAACATTTATCGTTGCATAACATGTCAGGTTTTCCTTGTCAAGTTTTATAACAAGCTGGTACAGTATATTTTACAACGTTGAGAGATAACTATCATTGAAGCTATTTTCTCTGATAGCTGCAATTTGCCAACGGCTTCTCAAAGACAAAAGTGTTTTATGAAATTCATCAAGTGATTTCTCATTTCGCTTATCTCTCTCATTAGTGTATCATTTCGTTTATATCTTCACCTTCAATAAAGATTTATGTTATTGGCATAATAACAAGCCGCTTGGATTACATTTACGGTATCACCAAAATTTTTTTTTTCTCATGACTATTATTACCTAACCCTGGGAACAATAACGTATATGTCAAACTCGAGGGAAAAGTCATTACTTATGATAATCATTAAACTCTGATCATTAAGGTCGCTTTTTAACTGGCACATGCCATGTACGTTAATCCTATTCACGCTTTAGCAATCTCGCCCAAAGCTGTATCTGGTTTAAGAGGTTCACAAAATTTTAAATCAATGTAGGTAAACGGTATGAAGCTCCTCATTTTGTGAGGCACAAAGTAATAGCTTAGCTTATACGTCAGCCCGGACCTTCACCTTAATCTAAGGAACGGTAACATTTATGTTATACTCGAGAGGAAAAATTATTGATCACACCCTGTAAACACTGATAACTAACATCGTTATCATGCTATTCACGTCAGCCCTATATTCACGTCTATACTCTGACCTATGGCCCTAAGCTAATTAAGTATTAGAGACCCTCCCACCCTTACCCTCAAGATTCAAAGATCGAAGTTGGCAAAAAAATATGATGGGAAAAATATTTTTAGTCAGCATGATCGTAAATCCGGACCTACCTATATAGTTTCAGTTATTTTATTAATCATTTTGTGTTACACTACCTGGAGTATGCCTGGAGGGTGTTCTTGTAGTGAACGCCCTCGCAGCTTGTCAATGATCAGGTCTCGAGGTGGATCAGGGCCTGATCAATCAGATTGTTACTACCGACTGCAACAACAGCCCAGCTAGTTAGGTACTATAGGTGCCTGTCCAGCTCTCTCTTGAAGCAGTTGAACAGTCTCGGGCCACTGACAGTTATTGTGGTCTCACTTTGTACTCATGACACCTGTGCCTTTCTTTGCAGCGACTCCCGAGTCTTTTGCTGTCATGGGGAGTGATTTCCGAATATAGATTTAGGACTAGTGTCTCTATAATTTTCCCAGTGTATATTATGATGTTTCTCGCCCAAGTTCCAAGGAGATTGACAATGGCTGAAATCCAGGGGATTTTATCTAATATCACTAACTGAGGTGCTATGTTATATAATTAAGTAAAAATTCAAAGTTATGTCACATGAATTTTCTTCATTGTTAAGACTTTAACTCTTATCTGAGAGGTGTGTGTCTCTCAGTGTATAAACACATGATCCTTTACTATAATGTTAATTCACAAATGTTTTGCATGCTTAATGTTTCATACAAAGTTGATGGTATGTAAACTTACCAAACTAGCAAACTAATCAGTACTAATATAATCCTGTTTCATTAAATTTCCCTATACTGCAAACTATTATAAATTAAGTTTTTTTTCTTAAAGCGCTTATCTATTTATCAAGAATACTTTTAAAAATCTTCTCAACAATTTAAAATAAGGAAGCAGGAGAAGAGTGTTCTCACTAACCATGCCTTTGTGCTGAACGTCGGCCTAAGTATTTCATCTGATTAATTATTACCTAGGCCTGTAATCCATCTAAGGATGAAGGCGCTTACATTTTTATTCTGTTCTTACGTTTTTTACTTAAATTCTTAGGCTCACCACTGGTGTTTGTAGAATCATGGCCTTCATAAATAATGAGATGAAATCATGAATATTTAGTTTTTCTTGGTCTTTCATTATGATTCTTCAAACACTACTGCTCACCTGCCGCAACACTTTATATTTATATCATCTGTACATCATTTATGGTTGAGTTGCTCCGTTTTTTAATGTCTTCGACTTCACTAGATTCATTAAGCTGAACGACAATCTGTTCACCTTCACCCATGTCGGTTTAGCGCTTTATTATTTGATTATAATAATAGCATTCACCATCAGAAAATATTATAATAATCTCCAGAGAGAGTAACACTGGAGTTACTGACACCAGCGCCACTCACAACAGCTCCACTCACACGACTCAACACAGCGTACACCAACATTAAAGAGTACACAAGAACAACAACGAAGGATTCACATACAGGATGTGTTGAGAGAACTACTTCTCCCGGTGTATCATAATTTTTTGGTATCGTTAGTTAATTGGGTTTCAAGTCAGCTAAATGAAGACTGGAAGGTAACCATTTCACTACAAGACAAGAATAATTTAATCCCTAAAACAAGGATTAAAGTAAGCTCTCGATATACCTACGAAGAAAGAAATATACACCACAGGATATACTATGGGATTTGCCTTGGTTGGTTACTGTAGTTTAAAGATTATCGACTAGCGGGTAAGAGAAGAAAACACTTTCACTGTCACTCATTCAATCACTGTGTGCCGACATCACAGTTCAGATGACCCTACAACCCGTTATATATCCACCCTCTCCTTCAGAGTGCAGGGATTGTACTTCCAACCTCCTGTACTGAAGTCCGGCTAACCAGCTTTTATGAATACCTTCATATATTTTACCTTACTTGAACTCCAACAGCACGTCAAACCGTAAACACCACTTAATTCCAATTTAGCATACTAAACTTTACATGATCCAACAAGTTTAAGCCTAGTCATGCTCACACACGTTGTTGGATGTCCAATCGTCTCGCATTCAGAACCTCCTTTACTACTTCTTTGCAGCCTTCCCTCTGATGACCCCTACCTCTCATTCTCTCGACCCTAGATTTATACGTCCACCTATTTATCTAATTTTTCTACATCCTTTGTAAATATCCAGACCATCTCAGCAAACCCTCCTCATTTCTCTGTGTTATACGTTTGGTAACCATCCTTCTGTTCTCCAAACTTCGAATACTCAGTATAGTATTCCCGCCATATATTGCCTTCAAGCACGACATCCCTAATGCTTCCACCTTCCGCCTCGCTGTAGTATTCAAAATACATACTTCACACGCATACAACAGAGTTGGTGCCAACATAATTTCAGGTTTTCCGTATAATCTAGGGTATTCATTTATAACTACAAAGATTGTTCGTTAAAATTTTGAACCCATGTCATGTATTACTTGATGAAGGTTCCAAGACCGATTCATATATACAGGTGCTCTTTTCTTACTTTGATACAGACCATTACCGAAATTTGATTTCCAAATGATTGTTTCAGTATACGAGGTATCAACATTTAAGGTACTGGAGAGTGATTGACTTATTGGTTATATATCCACAAATGTACAAAGGCAGACAGTGGTGGTAGTGATCTTCATAGTTGAGACGATTGTTGTGGTACTGGTGGTGCGATGGTCATGGTCTGAGTGACAATGATGATAATGATACAGTGTTGGTAAGAGACTCTTATATGCACGTGAAGAGTATGTATTAATATATGAATTTAAATACACATGTATGCATCCTTACATGCAGGCCTAAATATAAGTTATATACAAACGAATACACACACACACTTATATATATATATATATATATATATATATATATATATATATATATATATATATATATATATATATATATATATATATATATGTCTTGCCGAATAGGCAGAACTTGCGATCTTGGCTTAAATAGCAACGCTCATCTTGCCATACAAAACAAGTGAAAATTTGTGTATGCAATAATTTCGCCAAAATCATTCTGAAACTAACGAAAAAAATATATTTCAATGTGTCTGTTTAGTATTAAATTATTGTAAACAAATCTAAAATATATTTAGTTAGGTTAGGCTAAAATAAATCGTTCTTGTTGTAATAAGGCTAGGTAAGTTTTCTAAGATTCTTTTGGTGCAAAATTAAAATTTTTACATTATCATTAATGAAAAAAAATATATCTTTAATCGTATAAGAGAAAATTTTAGAAAGGACTTAATTTTAAAAGTTCTTGCTAATTGACCAGTTCTACATATTCGGCACGACATATATATATATGTATATGTCGTGCCGAATATGTAAAACTGGTCAATTAGCAAGAACTCATTTAAAATTAAGTCCTTTCTAAAATTTTCTCTTATGCGTTTAAAGATATATTTTTTTCATTAATGTTGATGTAAAAAATTATAATTTTGCACGAAAAGGAACTTAGAAAACTTACCTAACCTTATTATAACAAAAATAATTTATTTTAGCCTAACCCAACTAAATATATTTTAGATTTGTTTACAATAATTTAATACTAAACAAACACAGTGTAATATATTTTTTTCGTTAGGTTCAGAATGATTTTGGCGAAATTATTGCATACACAAATTTTCACTTGTCCTATATGGCAAGATAAGCGTTGCTATTTAAGCCAAGATCGCAAGTTCTGCCTATTCGGCACGACATATATATATATATATATATATATATATATATATATATATATATATATATATATATATATATATATATATATATATATAGGATGGGGTCCACCTCTGGTGTAAATTGTGGGACCCATAGCCTCGGAGAAGTGGATGAAAAGGCTTCAAGGAAGAATATTTGGATTTCTTCCTGAAGCCATTTGAATATTCCACTTCCCCTACCACCCCATCTTTTAAACTATTTTTTTTTACCAATAGGAATATTTTATTACATAATATGGCACAGAAGATTTAAGAGATACATTGTTGATATAAAGGTGGCATATATATATATATATATATATATATATATATATATATATATATATATATATATATATATATATATATATATATATATATATATATATACATGTTGTTACGTGTGTATCACCGATTATAAGGCGAAAATCTCATCCAGCTCCTCAGAGCTGGGGCGTGTGCCCAAAATGCAGCATGCATTACCCCTTTGAACAGCCGCGCTCAGCCGCTGGAACAGAAAACTAGCTGCCCTGGGATCCCTAGTTACCCTGATGAGTCTTTTTCCCAACTCCTTAAGGAAATTAGATGCACTCTTTCCCCATGAGCCAAGGGTCTCTGAGCTTATGGGAACAAACATATAATGATGGGCAAGTTCTCCATATTTTCTAGACTTTTGGGACTCCCTAAAGCTGGCAGCTGCCCCTCCTTCCTCCCTGGTGTATTGGAGATAGGTATCAGCCAAGGTAGATGCACATGTATAGTCCCACACCACCTGCTTCCCATCTGTCCAGGCTTGAAGGGTGATACCATCTGGACGCTTCTGGCTGCCATCAGATCTGCATAGTTGGGGTGGCTCCCTTACTGCTGGGCATCCAGCTGTTGTGAGGCTCCTCTTGATAATGTTATTAACTTCCTCATGTCTTGCAATCTTTCCCTCGGATTTACGGCACACAAGACCATGGTACCCGAATCGGTCTGCTGCTTCACTGCCACAAATACACCTGTGTTCGGCGAGAATAGGGGCGGCAAGTCGAAGGGCAACACCGATGCGGATGGTCTGTGGGTCGAGGCGTGTGCCAAGGCTGGAGTTGGGAACAGCCAACAGAAAGTCCCCAGCATGAGGGGCTCTCACTGCCAGCAGGTGGGCTCTATCCTTCCCTGACACACTCTGAAGAATCGTTGAGGCTATATTTTCCACTATTGGACCATCCCAGTTCGATTGTTTGTAGTTGTTGGGGGGAGCAGGTCTGGTTTCTGAGCCCGTTAGATTATCCCGGATCATTGCTCCGTCAATGAATTTTTGGTCCTGGGCTCCAATCTTGTCCCTAAGATGTTCAGGGAGAATCGCTGCTACAAGCTCTCTGGATGCAATACACGAGGACAGAAAAGCAGGTAACGCAATCTGTGATGACTTGCGGACACCAATGCCTCCTATTCTGACTGGAAGTGTAGCTTGGTTCCACTGCCCGTCTTCTAGAGTAAGGTTAAGTACTTTCGTAAAAATCTGCCTCAGAATACTGTCATATTCGTGCAGTATAGGGTTATATGAAGGTGCACATCTTAGGAAATATGTCAACCTGGGCAGACTCAAGCACTTTGTGAGAATGTACAAGGCATCGTGGGTGTCCAGATTGCCTATTCGTTGTTCCATTCTCCTTAACTCTTCCAATTTCTTCCTGAGAATTGTGTCAATGGCATTGCTTCCCAGAGGTGCTCCTAGCAAGACACTATTTGTGGGGGCAATGACTGCTGCTCCTGGTAGTTTTGATCTCACTGCATTTATCACTTGTTGACTGACTGAGATGATTTCACATTTGGATGGATTCAGGATGAGACCCATTTCCTGTCCCCGTGTCATTACCTGTGTAAGGTCATGTAGGACGGACTCCTTTGTACCTGCTAGTGTGCCATCATCTAGGAACCAGATGTTTAGCTCGCTGGTCAGTCTGACTGTGATTTCCCTAACTGCAA
>NC_091296.1:47195870-47202947 GCF_038502225.1 Cherax quadricarinatus
TAAATCCTAAATGCTATATAAACATTTATAATCCAAAGGGACAACCAGCCCTATTCAACTAAAAATATGTTGGTTCTCCTCTCACCATGAAAACTTGATTGATATGCCTCCTCTTCTTAAGACTTTTAATATTAGTTATATTCAAAATCTTGATACAGTAAAAAAACTTGATAAAGAATTCCCAAAAATGCTGATGGATGTCTATAAGATTCCTTGCAAAATTTACATAAAGCTTATTACGGTCAAACTGGCAGTAATCTCGAACTAAGGTTAAAACAGAAGATAAATATAGCATTAGAACTGACAAGATTCCAATGCTCATTTATTCATGTGGAGAGATTTTAACCATCCAATTGATTTTCAAAAGTTGAGAAAGTAGTATCATAAGTCCATGGTTTCGACAGGAATATAATTGAATCTTGTTTCATAAAAAGCAGTTTTGACAATAATATGAATATTTCCTTTGGTTTATATAAATTAGATCCATTTATAATTAATAGAATTTGGGAAGAATTTAATAATACACTGGACAAATAATCTTTAAAATTTCTTATTTCTTGGGTAGAATAGTTTGTGGGGTGAGTTGTGCCAAGGACCTATCCAAGTTGGGTCGGCGCGCGTCAGGTGTTTAAACCGTTGTGGGATCTGATAGTGAGGTGCCGGCCAGACCCCTTATATAGCTTCCTTGGATGCTTTACTTTCATAGTTTCTTGATAATGTGAGTAGTCACGAAAGCGCTTGGAATTTCTCTATTCTTTCAGAGTGGTTGTTTTGCATATTCTGAAATCACCTGTTTATTGTGATCATATTGCATGTATATATATATATATATATATATATATATATATATATATATATATATATATATATGAGATGAGGTGAATCATAGAATTGATGAGGGAAAAAGAGTGAGTGCTGCACTTAGGAGTCTGTGGAGACAAAGAACTTTGTCCTTGGAGGCAAAGAGGGGAGTGTATGAGAGTATAGTTTTACCAACGCTCTTATATGGGTGTGAAGCGTGGGTGATGAATGTTGCAGCGAGGAGAAGGCTGGAGGCAGTGGAGATGTCATGTCTGAGGGCAATGTGTGGTGTGAATATAATGCAGAGAATTCGTAGTTTGGAAGTTAGGAGGAGGTGCGGGATTACCAAAACTGTTGTCCAGAGGGCTGAGGAAGGGTTGTTGAGGTGGTTCGGACATGTAAAGAGAATGGAGCGAAACAGAATGACTACAAGAGTGTATCAGTCTGTAGTGGAAGGAAGGCGGGGTAGGGGTTGGCCTAGGAAGGGTTGGAGGGAGGGGGTAAAGGAGGTTTTGTGTGCGAGGGGCTTGGACTTCCAGCAGGCATGCGTGAGCGTGTTTGATAGGAGTGAATGGAGACAAATGGTTTTTAATACTTGACGTGCTGTTGGAGTGTGAGCAAAGTAACATTTATGAAGGGATTCAGGGAAACCGGCAGGCCGGACTTGAGTCCTGGAGATGGGAAGTACAGTGCCTGCACTCTGCAGGAGGGGTGTTAATGTTGCTGTTTTAAAAACTGTAGTGTAAAGCACCCTTCTGGCAAGACAGTGATGGAGTGAATGATGGTGAAAGTTTTTCTTTTTCGGGCCACCCTGCCTTGGTGGGAATCGGCCAGTTTGATAATAAAATAAAAATATATATTATATTATATATATATATATATATTATATATATATATATATATATATATATATATATATATATATATATATATATTTAAATGTATATACATGTATATTTAAATATATATATATCTAAATATACATCTATATATATATTTTAATAGATACATATGTATATATATATATATATATATATATATATATATATATATATCTATATATATATATATATATATATATATATAATTGAAATATTTGCCCTCTCTCATTCATGCTTTAACCTGAACCTGTCTATCCCCATAAAAGCTCTTTACTGCTTTTATTAATCTGCTGTCTGTTCCATTTATTTGCAACTTCTTCTACATTGCTCTCCGATCAACTTTATTATATGCATTATCTAAATCCATACATGCAATGAAGAGTGCTTTGCCTTTGTCACATTTTTGTGCATTGTTGTATTTCAATATAAACACTTGTATTTCAATATAAATTCTTGTTCGCGTTCAGTCCTACTCTCTATTTTACCTTGTGTTTTATCTCCTATTCCCCTAAACAGGAAAAAAAGTATTCATACTTTCTGCCAATCCGTAGGTACTCACTTCCTTTCAATCATATAATGACGAAATGTATCAGCCATTCCAGAACTGTATCCCCCATTGACTTTCGTTGTTTTTCTCTTTATCCTCTATACTCCAACTACTATGCATTCTTTCATCCTTCCAACTCACATGGTTTTCTTCACTTATTAAAGGTGGTATATCTCCCTGTACACCATAAAAGTTTCCACCTTCCTCTCTTTATCTACGTTCAACACTTCCTCACAATATTCTCTCTATCTTCCCTGTACCTCCACCTCCAATCTGATGGTTCAAGTGTCATGTTTCGAATTTTTAAGTTCATATATTCTTTATGTTTTTCTGTTAATTATATTACAAAACTTTTCTTATTTATTGATAAAATCTATCCCATTCTCTCAATATCCTTTTGCACTCCTTCATCACTTTTTAATTCTAACTCTCCTTATGCTTCACCCTTTCCATATCCCTTCTACAATGAAAAAGCTTTGATACTTTCTCTCTCTTACCACCCTTTCTATCTTGCTATTCTACCAACCACTCCTCTTCCCTTCTGTACTAACCTTTCAATACCCACAACCTTTTGCTGCACGCTTTAACATTGCATTTGTGAATCAATTCACTAAATCTTTGATTCCTTCCTTGCCGGTACTTTTTCCAGCCCTTGTTTTTTTCCTTACCTTTAACCACTGTAGCATTTGGGTCCCCCTCAAAAACTATTTTCTCCCTTTATTCAAAACTCCCGTAACAGTCTCTCTCTTTCTCAAGTGCATAAAATCTTTCTATTATCCACTTCTCACATCCCAACCTTAGTGGAATCACATATTCCTAAATATATACGATATGCATTCTTACTTATTTATATGTGTATATGAGTTTCAGTATTTACCCATTCATGTATAATAATCAAAGTCAAAATATCGTGACTGGAACAACACAAAAATAACCTACACACAGGAGACTGTTGAAAACGTTTCGGTCCCACTTCGACCATTATCTAGTCACACAAAGAAGCACGACGGAAAGGGAAACATAAAATATACGGGAGGGGAGCGGGAGACTGGACTGGAAGAACTTGACAAGATCCTCTATCATTTGTATTTTGGCTCCCTTCCCCTCGCTCATTTTTCTTTGGCTACTTCATATATATATATATATATATATATATATATATATATATATATATATATATATATATATAGGGAAATAGATATATAATACACCTTATGGGTTATTCATTTCGGAGAGTTCTAAATAATCGAGTTTCTCTCAACTAAAGCAAGACATAAACTCTGTACTCAAGAAGCCACCCTTGCACGAACTTAAATAAAAATTAATTGTAAAATTGCTAGATAAAAATAAAATTTTTGTTTTTTGCAAATAAACATCAGTACAGAAAAACAGAGATAAAAAGAGAGAATTAAAATCAGTAAAAAAAAAGAATAAGGAAAAGCCAAATACAACAGTCAGGACCACGCGATAAATCTCTAAGAGTTTATTAGGCTAGGTTTCAGTCGGCATTTGATAGCAGCGTCCTACAGGAAAATGATTGCCCCGTTGCCTGGCCTGGAACTGGTGCCGACGTGGCCGGTGTATTGTGTGTCTGCTGATGCATGGAAGCCATCTCGCCTCAGAACAAACATTGTGCATGTATAACCTTAATAACTCGCTGTTTAAACAAGGCGTCATATGGCGGGGAACGAGGAAATGCCAACAAGTCAGACAAGCCTCGCCCATATGTCGCCTAGTTTATTCAGTTTGTTAGTCACGATATTGTGAGATCTAAACCTCAGTCTTTAGGTGTGTGTGTGTGTGTGTGTTTTCATGCGTGCAATTTGTTCTATAATTGGAGAATATATTTTTGTGATTTGTTTTTTCTTGCTGTTGCTCTTTTACTCATTTTTGTTGAGATATTTATTAATATTTTTGTCCTTATTATTTTTGTTGTTGGCGTCGTTGTTGATGGATTTTTAGGATTATTATTATTATTATTATTATTATTATTATTATTATTATTATGATTATTATTAAGATAATTCTTTTGTTTTATTTATGGCTATTATAATTCTATTTTTCTTTTTTCTTGTCTTCCTTATTCCAATCCTCCCCCTCTCCCTCCTTCTCCTGCTGCTCTTCCTCCTCCTACTTCTCGTCCTCTTCCTCCTCCTCTTTCTTCTTCTTTTTCATCTTTTTTTTCTTTTTCTTGTTCCTTTTCTTACTAATATTTTTAATCTTTTGTTTAATAATAATTACACGTGTTTAAGAAATAGTGAAATTAATGTTGTCTCAAGACACTGCAGATTACACACACACACACACACACACACACACACACACACACACACACACACACACACACGCACGCGCAGGCTGGACGCGTGGTCAACCAACTGGCTCCTAAAATTTAACCCCGCTAAATGCAAAGTCATAAAGATTGGGGCAATTTCAACCACAGGGAGATTGACTAGGAAAACCTAGAGCCACATGGGGGGTCCCGAAACACTGAGAGCCAAGATAATGGATGTGGTACTGGAAAATCTCATGCTTGGGCTGTTACCAAGCACCATGGCTTGTTGTAGAGTTTTAGAATCTCAGATTCAAGTGTTTAAGAAGGAGATTCTACGTCAGGAGGAAAATAGGAGGCTGAAGCTTCGCACAGATGAGTTTGGGAGTGAGTGTGAATAGGATTAATTGGTAAGGAGGAAATTGTCACCAGCAGTGATAGTGGCAGCCGCTTTAAGTGACAAGTGGTTCACAGTTCAGGAAGAAGGAAGATGAGTAGAGTTCATAGAGAAGATGTGAAGGTAGGAAATCGATTCTCTGTTCTCCAAGACTAGTGTACTTCAGTGGTTAGTGAGGTTGAAGGTACCACTGATTCCCCTGCTAATCAAGGGAAGAATGTTTTAACAGTAGGCGATTCTCAGGTAAGATATATGGGCCGTGCATTTTGTAACAGAGACAGAAAGGTCAGACAGAGTGTGTGCCTTCCTGGAGCTGGTGTTGGTGACATAGCAGGTTGGATAATGGGAATGGGAATGGGAACAAGCCCATTTTCTGTCTTAGTGCTGGGGGTAATTACATTGGGAAGGGCAGGAGAAAGGACCTGCTGGATAAGTACAGGTCACCCATAGAAGTAGTTAGGTCTAAGGAAGGGATCCCAGTCATAAGTAGCATCTTGTCTAGAAAGGGAGTGGGCAATGAATGGATGTCTAGGGCAATTGGTATATATCGCTGGCTAGACAGGTACTGCAAGGAACTTGCAATCCCATTCATTGATAACTGGGACCTATTCTTTGGCAAACGTGGTAAGTATGCAAGGGATGGGGTTCATCTCACTGGGGATGGAGTGGTTGCATTAGTTTCAATAGATCATTGAAATACCCAGATAGATGCAATCAAATCTGTCCCAGATTTTCTCTTGGCCGACTTCATGGGACTTAAAAAATTACCTGGGTGGGCTAAATTGGGAGGTCCTGACTATGGGTCAGGTAGGTGATCTTGGTTGCCAATATGACGTTTTTCAGAGCGTAGTTCTAGCTGCCCAGACAACCTTTGTTCCGAGTAGGGAAATTGGATCTAACAAAAATGATCCCAAATGGATGAACAATAGATTAAATCATCTCACTGGTCAAAAGAGAGGCATATATAGGCGTATCAAAAGAGGGAATGGGCAGTTAAGAAATCAATATATTCAATTAAAGAGAGAAATAAAGAAAGGAATAAGAAAAGCAAAAAGGGATTATGAGGCTAAGGTCTCAAGGGATTCAAAGACTAACCCAAAAGGATTCTTTCAGGTATACAGAAGTAAGATTAGGGACAAGATTGGCCCACTTAAGAGTAACTCTGGTCAGATCACTGACAGTGATAAGGATATGTGTGAAATTCTCAATATCTACTTCCTCTCAGTTTTCACCCAGGAAAATACTAGCGATATTCCTTAAATAATAGATTATGTAGAAGTGGATGATAATAAACTATGCACGATTACGGTAACTAGTGACATGGTCCTCAGACAAATAGAGAAACTAAAACCTAACAAATCCCCAGGTCCTGATGAACTGTTTGCAAGGGTGTTAAAGGAATGTAAAGATGAACTAAGCATATCTATGCCTAATCTTTTTAACATATCACTACAAACTAGCATAGTACCTAATAAGTGGAAAATGTTAAATGTAATACCTATTTACAAGGCAGGTGACAGGTCCTTGGCTTCGAACTATAGACCAATAATTCGTAGCAATTCGTAGCCATCTTGATAGGCACAGATTGATTAATGATTCTCAACACGGTTTTTACAAAGGGGCATTCCTGTCTTACGAATTTACTAACTTTTTTCATTAAGGTGTTTGAGGAGGTAGATCATGGTAATGAATATGATATTGTGTATATGGTCTTCAGTAAGGCTTTCGATAGAGTTCCACACCAGAGGCTATTGAGGAAACTTGAGGGACATGGAATAGGAGGAGAATCTTTTTCCTGGGTAGAGGCATGGCTGACAAATAGGCAGCAGAGAGCTTGCATAAATGGGGAGAAATCAGAATGGGGGCACGTCACAAGCGGTGTTCCTCAGGGGTCAGTGTTGGGCCCGTTGTTATTCACAATTTACATAAACGACATAGATGAGGGAATAAATAGCGACATAAGCAAATTTGCTGATGACACCAAAATAGGCCGTCCAATTCATTCTATGGAGGACACTAGGGCACTCCAGGATGATTTGAATAGACTGATGCATGGTCGGAGAAGTGACAGATGCAGTTTAATGTTGAGAAATGCAAAGTTCTAAATGTTGGACAGGTAAATAACCATGCCACAGGTAAATAACCATGCCACATATAAACTAAATAATGTTGATCTTAA